>NC_066582.1:379527647-379770147 GCF_024323335.1 Lathyrus oleraceus | reverse complement strand
CAATAACTTCTCATTTGGATAGACAAATTTCCATTAAACTTTCTGTATATAATTCATTCAGTGTTCTTTAACTCATTAAATTTTAGTTTCATTTACAAGAAATATAACAATAATTCAAATAAAACAAGATGATTAGTTGGTTATCAGAAATATAATTACCTATGACATAAGTCCAGTGTTTAATGGAATCAGAGTGATGCCAGTCTTCACCATGATGAATCTTGGTATGATGAATTCTTTCACAAAGGTTTTGCACTTCATGAAGTTCTGATGCAAACAGTTTGAAGAACTTGTCAGCTGGTGTTTTGATACCAAGTTCTGTAATAAGCTTACCAGCTAGCACCATTTTTGACAAGAAACTAAATGTTTAATAATGAAAGAAAGAAAAGAAAAGAGATGTTATGATATGAGAAAAATGTCTGCAAGCCAATGCCTTAAATATAAATTTGATTACACTATACAAATATAAATTGACCCCACCAATTAAATTCTGAGGCCCACTAATTGATCCCCCACCAATGTGATGCCACTATTTATTCATTTTTTTTTATGAATTATTATTGTTGTAGATAAAAGGAAGGGTTCTAGAAGGTGTTGATGAAATTTTTAAAATAGGAGATAAAGTGAAATATCAATTAGCATGAATATGTGAATATGGGATACCCAAACTCCCTTCCCCCTCCCTCTTTTTAAAACTTACTAAAAGAATTTTATTCATTTTTTAAAATGTTCAAAAGACCCTAACAACTTTTAGGTTGTGTTTGTATAGTCTTGTATCTGAAAATATAGTGGTTTCTTCTCTTTTTCCTTTCTTGTTTACCTCTTTTTTCAAATGCCTTCTTGCCAATGTCTTTCATCCACTACAAAAATAACTTGTAATAGAAACAGTTTTTATTGATGGATTTTAACTTCGCAAATCTCAGAAACAGATATTTTTATATTTATTTAATCTTTTTACTTTACCTTGTAAAATTCCAATTTGTTTTCTTATTCTAATATGTATTTTGTTGTTCTTTTCAAAATCATCACCTCTTAATAAATAATAATCAATCTATCATATAATTTTTATTTTTTTTTACCTCTTGTTCTTTTAACTAGATCATTAAACTCTATAATTCGATTTTCGTTAAATCTATTTATTTTTTAACATTTTATTTGAAGTGTTATAATTTTATAAACTACTCATTTTATTTTTTTTAAATCTTAGCGCTTTGATACCAAATGACGCTACACTATTATTTTTTAAAATAATTTTCTATAATTTATTTTTATTATTTTAGTCATAATCTAAATAGTCCCAAATTTCTTTATTTCCTATTAAATTTAAGTCTATTGTAAATCCATCATAATACATCCTTTCAAGTAATGGAATATTATCTATAATATTACATTTATTATTTATTTCATTTTTAAAAAGTATAATTTGTCTACCTACAAAACCATATCACATAATATAGAACCATATTTTGTAGATTTCTGAAACTAAAACTTGTACATTTTGCCAATTTCACAAACAGAAACATTGTATCCCAAATATTGAATGTTTACACGAAATGCAAAGCAAAAATGACACATGCGTTATGATTTTACAACAAAACTAAAACAAATGATTAACCACCAAAAGCAATAACCAAAATGGAAAGTCGTGTAGGTTGTCCAAAAGTTTTATGTTAAGATTTGTCATTGGTCGTTAAGCACCTATAATTTGAACAACATTTGAAATTAATTAGGATAATCAACAACAACATTAAATCTTTAGTAAAAGGAATAAAAATGAGTAGAATGAATAATTATAAATTACAAAGTGATAAAAAATATATACTTACTAGTTTTCCTATATCCCCTCTTTATGATCACGACGAATATCATGCACATCATCTGAATCATTTTTTTCCAGATGAATGACGTACATGTGTTGGGAAACAACAATGCTCATACTTAAAATCTTAATTTTCATCAGTACTATTAGGAAGATATTTTCCATGAAGAACAATTGACCATCTGGTGTTACAAGGATCAATGGCATAAAAAACTTGTTTTGCTTGGGTTGCCATGACGAATGCTTCATTCTTATAAGTTTTCTTTCGAAGATCAACTCGTGTGAATCATAATCCATTGATTTCTACACCAATGTTACTTTCAATCCACTTGAACTAAATAAAGGCACTTTAAAACAACAAAATCAATCTCCAAAATCCCCTTAATGACCCCAAAGTACGACCTAGATGCTTGTACATGATTGTTATCTTTGGAACTAGAGAAGTACATGAATTCTTCTTCAACCATAATCACACTATTTTGCATGGTACTACGATCATCCTTTGATTTTGTGTAGAATGAAAATTTAGTAATATTGTATGCACTTCAAGTGATAACATTAAACATAGGCATACGTGACAACCATTTAATTGTATTTGATGCACCACTCTCTTTAGAAACACTTTCATTAAACCAAGTTATGAAAGTTTTGTTATGTTCTACCAACAACCATCTTTCATTCATCTGAGGGAATTTTTCTTTTATAAGAGTTTTGTGAGCGGTCAAGTAAGGTTGAACTTAATCCATGTTATTCAATATATACATATGTGTTTGAAGAACTACATCTCGACCAAAAGTCTTAACATTTAAACATTAAGTACCTCTACCATCATATCTTCCATCATGACGAGACTCAGGAATTCCTATAGAGTTCACTTTTGACAAATAGTTTGTAAAAAACTTAATAGCTTCTTCTATGATGTACTGTTCAACATCGAAGCCTATGGACGGTGATGATTCTATGTATACCCTTTAAAGATCTTCATGTATCGCTCTACCGAATACATCCAATGTAAATAATCTAGACCACAAATTCTAATATTCTTTACTATATGAACATCTATAATTGACACAAGATAATTGCAATCTCGTGTTCTAACTCGTCTAAATTTCTAGGATAAATGACTTTACTACATATAGAATTGAATGATAAACACAAACTGATTATAGTTATCCTTAAATGTTTTGGTAGAATGTCATGGATAGCCACTGGTAGAAGTTGTTGCATAAAGACATGACAATCATGAGATTTTAAGCCAACTAATTTGAGATCTTGCATTGGTACAAGTTTCTTCATATTTGATGAGTACCCTTTGGTAACTTTGATACCCCGCAAAAATTCACAACAACTTTTTTTTCTTTTTTAGATAGAGTGTGACAAGTTGGGGGTAAATATGTTATATTTCCTATTTCTTTTGGGGTTAACTCTTGTCGTATACCCATTACCACCATATCTTCACGAAATTTATTAGTATCTTTTTTCTTGCCTTTAATGTTGAGAAGTATTTCAATCAAACTATCACAAACATTTTTCTCCACATGCATCGCGTCAAAACAATTTCTTACATCAAGACTATACCAATATGGAAGATCAAAGAATACCGACCTCTTTTTCGAAATATTTTTCTCCACGGGCCCTTTTTTTTCTTTCTAAAGACAACAATAATGTGTTTATTATCTTTTATAAACTTCATTATTAGTTAAGGCCTTTGGAGCGATATCAAACTCCTATCCTCCATTAAAAGCCTTCCATAATCTACAGTATGTGTCGCGGTTGGAAAAATACAGAGTCGACATCATCCTTTATCCGTTCCTAAGGAACAGGGAAATAATGATAAAATCTATGAACTAAGGGTAAGATGCTAGGTTCGGGAGTCGGTTAAGTAAGGGGAAGGTATTAGGCACCCCTTACTTCCATTGTACTCAATGGGATTCTCCATTACTTCTAGGGTTAGTGTGTGCTTAAAGATGTTTGCTTGATATTTATTAATTGTTTAATTATTTATTTATTTATAAAAAAGTTTTATTATTTTAATAAAGGAAGCCCTAAAAATTGTTTTTTTTATTATTATACTCGCTAGAGTCTCACAACTCTATGCCAACGTACCCTCAAATTTATTCAAGGATCAGAGTCTCGTAGTTCGTCTTAAAAATGTTGGTTGATTGATTATTTTTATCCCTTGAAAGTTCTCACGCATCGGGGACGAAGAAGTAATTGATTTTTTATCCCAATTGATTATTTGCAAAAGTATAATTATTAATTTATTTCAGAAAATAAACCAAATATTTATTTAATAAAAATATTAAAACGTTAATTATATAAACTCAAATATTATATATCATATCCCTAATTACTTTTATCCCTTAAACTCTAAAATTTTCTTAGATATTTATCCCATGATTATCCCATTATTGATTAAAAAAATATATAATATAATACTTAAAATAATAAAACTTTTAAGTAAAACTTTAAGCACACAGTGAAATCATAAGGGAAGCCCTTTTGACTGATTGAAAAAAATCTAACTATTTTGATTTAAGAAATTAAACTCATTGTGATATCATATATATAGTTATTTTAACAAATATATTAAAAGTTTAATTATATAATCTCAAACATCATATCCCTTATGTCTGATGTTTGTCCCTTGTTTTTATCCCTTGTTTTTATCCCTAAAAATTGTTATAGAATTTTATACCATTTAATTATTTACAAAAATATAATTATTAATTTATTTAATAAAATAAATTAAAAGGGTAATTATATAAATTCAAGTATTATATCCCTTATCCATAATTTTTTATCCCTAAAACCCTAAAAATTTATCCCTATTTATTTTTCCAAAAATTATCACAAACTTAACCCTTTTCTCATTTTTCCCTTTGTAACTCCTTGTACTCCTTTTGAAACCAACTAGACCATTCTATTTATTCAAAATAAAACAACATTAGCGAGTATATAATAATAATCTTAATAATAATGCTAATAACCTCATTATGACCCTAATTTGATAATATATCAATTAATGATAATTTGATTAATAAAAAAATTAATTTAACCCTAATTAATCCCAATATTAATTTATTCCTAAATAACAATAATATATCTTAATATTAATATGTAAAAAAATAAAAAAAATACTAATATTAATCTATCACCATTGAACTAATAACGTTATTATGATATATTCTATCCCTGCTATTAAAATAAACAATCCTCGTAATTATTATTTTTTACTAATGTGTTTTATTAAGACAAAATGTCCTAGTTACCAATGGTAATATCCCCCTAGCATAAATCCCCAAATTATTACGTTTCAATCAACATCCCTGAATTAAAGCAAATCCCTAAGAGGGACTAAAAAGCCAAAATGATTCCCCTTTGATTTTTTAGGTCATTGGGGTTGACCAGATACCTTATAAAGGGCCTTGAGCATGTCAATGACCTAGATTATAAGTCAATAATAAGAAATAAATAGTGGTCAAAGTTTGGGGTACGACAGTTTCCCCTTATTTAATCAGTTTCAAATTGAAATAATGATGATGACGAGGCTTCATCTTCTTAGGGAGGAGATGGTTACATATAAAGAGGAACCTTAATTTTGACTGCGAGGTTAATAGACTCCGGAGCCGAGCAAGGAATGATTAATCCTTTGTGCTCTGTTGGCATCTCACTTTGATGTATCCCTAATAATATCTTCTTGCAGACAGCTCCCATAATCGCGGAAATTAGACGAGATTCGGACGATCCTTCGGTTGCTCTTTGATAACCCTGGTAGATCCCCTGATGAAACTCTTAATAAAATGCTTACAAAACTATTGATGAAACCTCTGATACAACTTCTGATGGAACCCCTAATGAAAAAACCCTGATGAGACTCTTTTGACAAATCCCTGATGAAACCCCTTGATTAATCCCCGATGATCAATTTCAACCCCTCCGGGTGAAACTAGCATATGATTCATATGATCTGATCGTGTTACTGGATTCAGATTGGACTTCAGTGATATCCTGATCACTCTAGATGAAACCCCTTTGCTAAAAGCTCTAGTGAAATCCCTTGATAAAATTCTGGTATAACCCCTTGATGGAACCCTTTAATGAAACTTCGAATAGAATCCCTAGATGAAACCCTTGATAAAAAAAATTGATGAAACCCCTTGATAGAAATCTGGTGAAACCCCTTGATGAAACTTCTGATAGAAATCTTTGGTGAAAACCACGGTGAAAACTTGATGGAACCCTTTGATAAAACTCTGATGAAACCCCTCTGATAAAAATCTGATAAAATACCTAATGAAACCCTTAATGAAACCTTTGATGAAACCTCTTGATGAGACCCTTTTTGATCCATTTTAACCCTTCTGGGTGACACTTGTATACGATTACCATGATCATCTGATCATTTCACGGGAATCGGGTAGTACTCTACTGATACCCCGATCATTATGGATGAAACCCCTTGGTAAAATTTTGGCAGAACCCCTTGATGGAATCTTTTGATGACATTCCTGATAAACCCTTTTGAAAAAATCTCTTGATAGAACCCTTTTGATAAAATCCCTTGATAAAATTCTGGTGGAACCCTTTGATAGAAAATTCCGGTGAAACCATTTGATAAATCCATTATGAAACCCCTTGATAATAACACTTCATTGAAACTTCTTGGTAAAACCCTGGTTAACCCTTGATGGATAATGCTCTGATGAAAACCCCTTGATTGAACCCTTTGATAAAACTCCTTTGATAAAATTCCTTGGTAAAATCCCTTTACAAACATGGTATATGGAATGTGTCTCATGTGTAGGATAGGTTAATAAGATGGATATGTGAGAGGTGAAGACCCACTAAATAGTTGATAACGATCATTCAGGATGACCGACTACTGGATAGATTCCTCTGACGTGTCATGGTGAGTGAGTTTACTGGGAAAGTCCTTTATTGAAAAGTCTCTGTGGAGATGGTTACTGATTAGGGAAGCCCAATAAGCATTCCTGCTTGGGAATTGTATCGGGATAGTTGGGGATTGAGAATTCAATCGTCCTCGGAATAAGAACCAATGCTAAATAAATTATCATTGATATAAAACCCCGAGAGTAGTGATAGTGGTATAAGAACTGAAAGAAATAACAGCGGTAGAAGAACTATAAACTGAATTGACAAATGGTATAAGAGATCATACAAATGAATTGATAAATAGTGTAAGAACCAAAGTCACTGAATGACAACGGTGTAAGAACCGAAGTGACTGAATGACAACGTTATAAGAACCGAAGTGACTGAATGACAACGGTCTAAGAACCTTAGTGAATAGTGGTGTAAGAACCAAAGTGAAAATGGTAATAGAACTTCTACTGGGAGTTCTCTAAGAAGACATGAATAAAAAAGATATAGATAAAAGACTCGATGTCTCTACTAGGGAAGACTGGTGTCACGTAAGACGATTGTCTACTAGGGAATAGGATTCCAGGAAATGATCCATAAGGAGCGTGAGTGTCGAGGAAAGTCCTAAGAAATCCTTGTAAGGATCTGGTGAAGGAACTGTATACCATTAGGGCATACCGGAGACAGTGCTACTAAGTATTTTCTGCTTGGGGAATGAGTTCCAAGGATATTTGCTAGGGGATTATTCTTAAGACCGACTCACTGGGTGTACAGCGAGAAAAGATTTGGGGAGAAGCTTGGATTGAGATCTATTATAGGCTTAGCTGGGGATGGATCCAGGCTCTCATGATGAGTCCTGAGTCTCAACCTATGATATGTATCTATGTATGCATGTTATGCTATGTCATGTATGCCTGTTTAGAGTTTGGATGGTGTAATGCTCCACATTCATGGATATGCTACGTGTGATATGATATATTAATGTGATGATTGATGCATGTAATGTATTAGTCTTGGGCTGCGCTGCTGAAGATTGGGCTATTTGTAGGTATTGAGTGCTAAGCAAGGTTGAGCTTTTGTGACATGCCAATCAAAGTTGGACTTTTTGGGGTGAATGCCAAATGAGGTTGGGATTTTTGGATGTAGGTGCTAAGTGAGGTTGGGCTTTTTGGATGTAGGTTCCAACTGAGGTTGGGATTTTTGGATGTAGGTGCCAAGTGAGGTTGGGCTTTTGTAGATGTTAGATTCATGCTATGTGAATGTGTTAGATGGATGAAATGATATGCATGGTTTGACGCTAGAGCGCAGCGACATGATTAATGCATGACAATGATTTGAATATTTCAACAAGTGCCCTTGTGGTGAGTCAGCGACTGACAAAGCTTAGAGAAGTTACTTGTATTACAAGGCTATTTGTCAAAAATGTTAGTGAGGTATTGAGCTAGCATGACTTCCTGATATTTGTTGAAAAATTTAACGATTGTTGATGTACGATGGAGCTTATATGTGCATCTTGAAAGTATTGAAAGAGCTTGTCCTTGCAGTATCCCATAGTTTCCCCAGCCTGTTGGGTCTTCGAAGAAATTCTCCTCAATATAAACTTGAAGCGGTTAGTCATACCATGCACTTGATACGACATGATGTAGTATTAGCCTTGGAGAGATTCGTCCTTGACTAATCGACCCTTTGAATGATATGCCCCAGATAAATTGTTCTTTTGAAGTGGTCTCTTTTTATCAAGCCTTACGGCGGTCTGTCCCAGATTGATAGAGCCTTTGAGGGTATTGCCCTTGTTTGTAGGTATTCATTGAAAGAGTTGACTGAAAAGAAACTTGGATCCCACCATGTTATGGTATGACTTTGATATGGACTTCCTAAGTGTTTGAATATTTAAAAGTATGCCCCTGATTAGATGACTTTCAGAGTGATCGACCTTATTGTGCCCCTGAGTTGGTATGCCCCAATATGATAGTCTTGAAAGGGCCCGCCCCTGATCATTAAGGTTATTGAGGTGTTTTGACATAGGTGTGTCAAATTTTTGAATGCTTGAGAATGAACTTGGATCCTGCAATATATTGTGACCTTTATTTGACTTGCCCCAATATTTGAATCTTGAAAGGCATGACCCTAACTAACCGACTTTCGGAGTGGTTGACTCCACTATTCTCCTAAGGTGGACTTCCCTAGTATGAGCTCTGGAAAGGTTCACCCATTATCATCAGGGTCATAGAGGTGATCGATGGGTCAAATATTGGGACGTTTTGCCTCTAGGTTGTAGGATCTTCATATTATCATAAGGATTTCCCCTAACTGAAAGGATCCTTAGGTGACTTGCCCCTAGTCAGCAATGTCTCGAAGTGGTATGCCCCTGATCAGACCATTGTTGATATTTCCTTGGTGCTAAGTATTAATTTGTGAGAAAAATGTTCTTTTCGAAAAATTATCCTAACATTATGCTCATGCAAGTTTTTGAAATCGAAAATTCTTATGGAAAACAAATATGGTGTATATAGATGATATCTGGCCATGAGGTTGACATAAATGAAGATGTGATATAACAAGTTGGTTAGTAACCTACCCAATGCTTTAAATACAACGACCCTAGATCATGACCTCCGTAACACGGTCTGCAACAGTATCTACTTCAGCAACAACCTCATGCACTTCATGAATCACAACAAATGAAGCTTGGAAGGAAACTGGATCCTACACCAATGTCTCATGACTTACTCAGAAGTTCCATAGTAAGACTCTAGCAAGTATAATAATAAAAAAACAATTTTTAGGGCTTCCCTTATTAAAATAATGACATATTTTGGTAAATAAATAAATAATTAAACAATTAATAAATATCAAGCAAACATCTTTAAGCACACACTAACCCTAGAAGTAAAGGAGGATTCCATTGAGTATAATGGAGGTAAGGGGTGCCTAGTACCTTCCCCTTACTTAAACGACTCCTGGACCTAGCATCTTACCCTTAGTTCGTAGGTTTTATCATTATTTCAGTGTTCCTTAGAAACGAATAAACGATGGTGGCGACTCTATCATTTTTCCATCCGCGACATCTGGCGACTCTGCTAGGGAGTTCTTATACTTTACCTAGGTTGTGCTTGTCTCTTTGTCTATCTGCTTTCTTTTATTTCCGTTTTTTTAATTTATTATTTTTCGTATTATTATGCTTGTCATATCATATTGGTTTGGATTTTCAAAGGTGTGAAGCTAAAACCCAGGCTTGAGAAAAAATAATAAGCTTAAGTAAGGGGTCATCATGTCTTGGCCACTAGGGTTATCATCATGTGGGGTCTTTGATGACGATTCCGCCTAGAGTAAGTCAATTCAAAAGATTTGTCATAAGAATGCTAGCACTTCTTCACGATGTAACTTTGAATTTGGTCCATGACTCTAGGGACCTCTTCTAGAACACCCTTTAACTCAGGGTGACCTTATGTTATAAACATGCAAAAGTCGTTACTAAGGTCCCTCCTAGATGAAACTTATCCTGAAGGATTACCGTGGGAAGGCTTGCTTCTTCTCATGGTAAAACAAAGATATAGTACATGACTCTAGGACCATCATCCTACAAAACTTTGTATCCTACAAGTAAAGGGATTAGGTAGTCTAAACTTAGAACTGGTATGTCATAAGAAGACCACCTTAGCTAGGTCATGCTTGTATTACCTTACCTATCCTTAAACCTATTTGGGTTTCCCATGCCGATCACTATCCCTATCTATAAGGATCCTTCTTAAATAAGGTATCCTTATATTTGACATGATCCTTAAAGCCACATGTGGGTTCTATATCCATCATAATCCCTAAACTCGCGTGGGTTCTCCTATTTGTCACTATCCTAATGTGAAACTTGCATTGCATCTAAAAAAAACATTTAGCATACCTTCAAAATTAAAAATTAAAAATTAAAAAACGAAAAAAATATTTTTGCATACACATTCATTTGCATATCCTTTCTGCTTTCGCTTTTATCCAACTGTCATCCAGCTAGCAGACTTCCTGATACTCATGAACAAACTCGAAGGACGTCTCAAGAAGTTATAAAGGAACTCAAGAAAGGAAAGTATCCTTGAAGAGAGAAGGTAGCACTTTTCCATTCCAGCCACGGCTTACCCAATGCTTTAAATACAACAACCCTGGATGATGACCTCCGTAACAAGGTCTGCAATAGTATCTACTTCAGCAACAACCTCATGCGCTTCATCAATCACAGCAAATGAAGCTTGGAAGGAAACTAGATCCTACACCAATGTCTCATGACTTACTCAGAAGTGCCATAGTAAATCTACAATCCTTTGGTCCTTCTCCTCGTCCATATCCTCTCAGTTATGAAGAGAATGCCCAGTGTGAATACAAAGTCCAAGACTGAATCGATGAGAAGTCGTTAACTCTTGAAAAAGGAGTCCCCTCGGTGAACAGTCACCCCTTATCTTTATAAGTGGGAGAACATAAAATAGAATCCCCTAAAGACAGTGGATCAATAATGAAGCTCATCACTGGGATCATTAGACTTTATCAGTTCCAGTTGTAACTTCTTTTTTGCTAAATGTTTTTTATTTTAAAAGTTGTACTCTTTGTGAAATAATTTTAATAAAATGAGCATGCATCTTTTTCAAATCAACTCATTCGTTTACACTATCTTTCTTATGCCATCATGAAAATAAAAGTAAAATCAATCAAACCTTTTATTTTCACTTCTCACCTATTAACAAACTTATGAGGAGAATGATGTAAGAAACAATTGAATTTGTTGATGTATGCTTTAATAGTAAGACCGAGATGATGATGTAAGGCATTGTTTCATTTCCCTAAACACTAGAGAAATAAGGAGATAATTTTTAGTCAACCCCCTCGAGCCAGAAGTTGGTGTTTCTTTTTCTATTAATAAAAAAACCTTAATCTTAACTAGGGGCAGGGTAATTCGTCAATTAAGTCAATGGTGCATTATAATCTCAAGAGAATTATCACACGGATAAGAGGTTTAGGCACATTTCTTCCTTGCACACATCATCCAACATTGAGGAAGCAGTGAAATAATAAAGCTCACGAAAGTTAACATGGTAGTCACAACTTTCGAAATCAAAAGCAAAATCACAAGAGTTGTTTTTTAAAAAAAGCCCGCTAAGTAAAAAAAACCTGAAATTTGACTTAGACAAAAGTTAGGGCATCATGTTTAAAAAAAAGCCCGTTGTGTTAAAAACTAAAAAGGAGTTGACTTAGGCAAAAGTTAGGGCATCCCGAAGGACCACAAATTCAAAAGAATTGGTCCATGCAAAAATAGGGATTAAAAATCAAAAAAAGAAAAAACGGAAGCAAGCTTCTAAGTGAAAATAAGTGACTGTCACCTCAAGAATCTCATCAGTACTTGAATCATTACATCCACCTCCATCATTATCTATCAAAATTCTCTTGCAAACTAAATGTATTTGTTGAGTTAATTGAATTTAGGAATGAAGAACATCAAGGAGAATGGGTGGGATAAAATTAAAATTTGAGCCTTATATCTTTTGTTTCATAAACCGTGATCTAGACCGCGTTATAACATTTAAAAGTCCTAATTGAAGCTAGGTTCACTATGAAAGCATACTCGATAGATGATAACTATTTAGAAACTTAGTCGAGCATGAGAATGAGCTAAAACGACTTCCCAATAGTGAACTTAGTTAGAAAATAAAATTAAAAGGCAAAGAAAAGAAACGAGCTCTTTCTTTGAAACCTTCATCACAAAAATGGAAGAAATCAAAGGAAGAAAGTGATAACTCTGACGAATAAGCTTCTAAAAAAGAAGATATGAGTTTATTCTTTATACTCTACAATATATATCTAAATAGAAATAAGCTCAAGCATACCAACAAAGATCTAGTAAATTTTACAAATACTCACCCATCCAAGAAAGATCACAAGAAGAGTGGTGATGATATCACATGTTACGAGTGTGGAAAATTGGTACATTATAGAACCACCTATCCAATTCTCACAAAACATCAGAAAAGTATAGACAAGGATTTCTATAAGACGAAGGGAAAAAGTTCCAAAGGTCGTAAAGCCTATATCGCGTGGGAAAAAAGGGATGAGAGCTCCTCATCCGATTCTTGCTTGAGCTCATACGATGAGTGTGCCAACTTTTGTTTTATGGCACGTAATAAAGGTGAAACTTCAAAGGAAATTCTTGCCTCCACAAAATAATAATGATTTTTAGATAGCATATGTTCAAGACACATGACGGGAGATGATTTCATGTTCATCAAGTTCGATGAGAAGGAAAGTGGTCACGTCACGTACGAAGACAATGCGAAAGGTAAAATTGTTGGTGAAGGTATTGTGGAAAATCCATCCATAATTACCATTGAAATTAGGATTTTAGTCAAAGGGATTAAACTCAAATTACTTAGTATTATCCTATTATGTGACAAAGGGTATTCCATAGTTTTTGATACTCTTGGTTGTGTAATTGAACGTAATACTAGTAAGGACCTTCTGTTTAAGGGTTATAGGATTGAAAATGTGTATATGCTTGATCTAGATGATATTTCAATACATGGATCTAAGTGTTTGGTAACCAAGAGTAAAGATTATTGGTTATGGAATGGATGCTTAACTCATGTGCATTTTGACTTGTTAAATAAAATGACATTAAAAAATCTAGCAGTTCGTCTTCCTTAAAGTTTTTAAAAGACAAATTATGTGATGCTTTCCAAATGGGAAAGCAAACAAGAGTGTCGTTTAAACTAAAGAAGGTTATTTTGACATTAAAACCTCTCGAACTTATCCATTTAGACTTATTTGGCCCTTCGCGGTTAAGAAGTTTATGAGGCAACTATTACGAATTTGTGATTGTTGACGACTACTTTAGATTTACTTGGATGATGTTTTTATCCCTTAAGGATGAAACTTCTAATCTTGTCAAAATATTTTTGGTTTTAAATCATCACTCTTAGTAGTGATCACGAAGGTGAATTTGGTAACCATCAATTTTAAAACTTTTGCACTAAAAATGGAACTGCTCATAATTTCTCATGTCTGAGAACTCCATAATAAAATGGTGTTGTAGAGCATAAAAATCGTGTTTTGGAAGAATTGGACCTTATTATTATAAATGAAATGAGCATACCTAAGCATTTTTGGGCAGATGAGATTAATACTGCACACAATGTCCTAAACAGGGTGATCATTTGATCCATCCTAGAGAAGACACCCTATAAGATACTTAAGGGTAGAAAACTTAATATTTATTATTTTAATTTTTTGGTTGAAAATACTTTATTTTAAATAATGGAAAGGACAATCTTGGTAAATTCGATGCTAAATCTGATGAAGGTATATTCTTAGGGTACTCATCTATGAGTAAGGCTTATAGGATTTACAATCATAGAGCTACTTCTATGGAAGAGTCCATTCATGTTTCTTTTTATGAGTCTTCACCCCAAAAGACATGGAAGGGTATTTGTTATGATGTTTCAGGTGTGATAACAGAAAGATTGATCGACGGCGAAAATTACAAATAGGATCCTACTCCTTCAAAAAAGGATGAGGACATTATGGAAGATAAAGAGTAAAGATTACATGAGGATAAAAATTAAGATACCTCAAATAAGCTACCTCAAGATTGGGCAATCACAAAGGATCATCCATTAGATCAAATCCTGTGAGACATCAAAAAAGGTGTAAGTACTAGGTCATTAGTTAATTATTTATGTAAACTCTACTTTCATTTCTATGATTGAACCTAAATCGACATCTAATTCTTTACTTAACAAAGGATGGTTACTTTCTATTCAAGAAGAACTAATCTAGTTTAAATGTAATAACCTTTGGGACCTTGTTCCACATCCAATTGACAAAACCTTCATTGGCACAAGATGGGTATTTAGGAACAAGATGAATGAAAATGGTATAATGACTAGAAATAAAGCAAGATTAGTGGCAAAAGGATAAAATCAAACTAAAAGAGTAAAATACAAGGAGACTTATGCTCTTGTAGCCCGTATAAAATCTATTAGACTCCTTTTGGCATTCACCAACTGTATGGACTTTAAGCTTTACCAAATAGACGTTAAATATTCTTTTCTTAATGGCATATAAACAAAGAGGTGTATGTCTCACAACCCCAGGATTTTGAGGATCATGATAATCCTAATCATATTTTTTAATTGAAAAGAGCTCTATGTGGTCTCAAACAAGCTCCTAGAGCCAGGTATGAGTGATTGAGTGTATTTTTTATCAAACAAGGATTCAATCCTGGAAAAGTCGACACCACTTTGTTTATAAGACATAAGGAAAATATTTTACATTGCCATATGATCATGGATAGGGATAACCAACTAAAAACATGAAAATCGACTAATCAAATGAATTTCATTAACAAAAGGTAAACAATTAATTAAATCTATTAATGAAACAATCATTTAAAATCTAAACAACTAACTAACAAATAAATTAAATAAATAAAAAAATAGTAAAACAAAATAAAACAAATAAGGGTGCACAGATGGACATGAGGGTGTTACCATCAAAACTCAATTGGGTCGAACCCAACTAAAATTTAACACTAAATAAAATATAAAATAAATAAAGAAATAAAAGGTAAATAAAATAAAAATAATAAAGAAAAACTAAACAAAAAAGATTTTTTAAAAAAATATTCAAACAAAGAAATGAAAAGCAACACATCATATATACAAAAGGGGATTTTCAAATTCCAAAAGCCACCCCCCCCCCCCCCCCCCCCCCCCCCCCCCCCCCCCGACACGTGGCAAACAAAAACCCATAAAGGAAAAACAAGGTTCTCTCTTCAAACTTGTTCCAGCAAAAGAACATAGACAACGTAAAATAATCCAAGGAACGTTGTGCAAAAATATATCAACATAAGCTTCCTTCAATAAACCCGGGAGATCTTCCACAACATGATCATCAAATTTAGCCAGATGTGCATTCCTTTCCCTCCAATATTGTGAATCTCTGGGGAGGTTGTGCAATAAGGTATTCTTAGGATGACGTCAAGTTGGTGGATGTGTTTTTCCCAATGAGAAACCCCTTGGTCAAGATGATTAACAACTTTTTGACTTTGGTGCGTTTGGCTTTTCCACCCTCGGATTTCTTCAAAACTCTTATCAAGATCACACTGGTACTGAGAGAGAGAAGCTTCCAGCTTTTTAGCATAATCGTGTTCTTTCTTCAACCCCTTATTGCAACCTTTTAGTTGGTCTTGAAGTTCTTCGAGTTAGGCCTTGTAGCTTTCCTTCATCTCCTTGTGAGATGTCAGAGTCTGGTTCCAAAAACTAACCATCTTACTAGCTTGGTATTGAGTCTCGGCGAGTTGTTTCTTCTTAGCAAAGAGTCCAATATAAGTACCCTTGATAGCATCATCAATCTTCCTTCGTTTATTCTATTAAATCTGAGAAACTTCAACCTCTTTGAGCATGCTCTCTCCCTCTCTTCTAAATGAGGTTAAACTTCCAATTTTCCTTCTCTAGCGTGAGCTTATAAATGTCGGATCGAATATCATAATCCTCATTCTCCAACAACTTGATAGTCTCCACGAGCTTGTCAACTTCAGAGATAGGAACAACAGAAGGTCCTAGAGGTTTAAGGCTCATAGTGTTGGTGTAAGCCCTAGAGGCCAATAATTTTGGTACTTGTATCAAATTATTTATTAATAAAAGGCTTTTTCTTTATTATGTTTGTTTAATAAAGTCCCTAGAATAGCTAGTCCATTTAATGTATCAAGTGTGACTTAATCATGAGATCCCATTAAACATAAGGACACTATTCTTAAAGTATCTGTAGTCGAGCTTTGTTGTAAAGTGGGATAACATTAAAGCATTAAGACTATTATGTATATAGACTGATGATCACATTCATGGATCATGGATAAGGAGTTATCAAGTCTTAAACATAGGTATGAATATTAAGAGTAATATTTATACTCGATTAACCCGCTATGAGAATACTATATAGAATGTTATGCAAAGTGTCATAAGTTATTCTCATGGTGATAGTAGTGTATACCACCCTTCGACTTGAAACCACTATGGACCCTAGATGTAGAGCCGAGTGCCTTATTGCTGATCAAACATTGTTCGTAACTGGATGACCATCAAGACAGTTGATGGATACTCCACGAAGCATGTTGAGGGACATGAGTGACCTAGATGGAATTTGCCCATCCTGCATAACAGGATAAATGTCTACGGGCCCAATATTGAACTGGACAAGGATGGCATGGTCTATGCCTTGTGTTCAGTATAGACATACGGGCAAAAGGGTAATTATACACATAAGTATTATCACAAAAGGATTTGTCAGATCACATGACATTTTTGTCTCTTGGGTAGCAGTGATGTGTTGATAGATACCGCTCACTGTTTATTATGTTAAATACGTGATTTAATATAATTACCAAAGTCGCGAAAACCTACAAGGTCACACACAAAAGGACGGATTGATGAGAGATAGAGTAACTAAGGAACACCATAAGGTACGGCGCACTTAAATGAATTGTAGAACATCATAAGGTATAGTGTACTTAAATAGAATACGAAATATGGTAAGGTACCACGCGCTTAAGTGATTTTGACATATTATAAGATATGGGCCACATACACTTAAGTGGTCTTTTTAGCTTGCAGCCCACACAAGTGGTTCTGTAAATAGAACCCTTGTGCAGAAGTATTTCTGCAGTTGTAATTTTGTTTCTCTCTCTCTCTCTCTCTCTCTCTCTCTCTCTCTCTCTCTCACTCAAATCCTTCATTCGTTGCAGCTAGCACTAAGATTGAAGGAATTCGTTCGTGTGGACTGAGTAGAGGCATTGTCACTGTTCAACGTTCGTGATCGCTCCGTAGATCTGCATCAAAGGTTTCAATTACCACAAGAGGTAACGATTCTTTCCCTGATCATGCCCATTCGTAAGGATCACTAAAGGAGATTTTTTTTAAAATTTCACTGCGTTTTGGATCGCCATTCTCCTTCAGTGGTATCAGAGCCACTTATGAAACCATGTATCTAATAGCTGATTACTTTCTATATTTTCTGTATTAATACGATTAAAAGACAGAATGAATCAAACAATAAACGAGTAATTAAATTTGGCATCATGTGCGTACGATTTGGATGATTGATGTTAACTATGCTTCGGAATCCGATGTTAGTATGGTGAAGCAGCGATACATCGATCGTCCATAGGTTACGCAATTGAGATCGATCAAGTTATATATATGATATGAGTAATCATGATGCAAAATACGGTATATATGATATATTGTTTCTGTTTCATTCATTCAAATACTTAATGGTTGTTTTCCTTTGAGCGATCAATGGTCATTTGCTTCTTGATTAGACATTAGTATGGTGAAGCAATGACGTGTTGATCAATCATACTGAATTAACAATCGAGGTGTGTTTGACGGTCTGAATTGGTGCATTAGGGTTAATGACGGCACAAGGGTAGTGTTGTCAAAGAGTTATGCGATTAGGGTTGTGATTGCGCAAGAGTTTTGCTTTAAAGTATCAAGTGTTGATGCGAAAAATGACGTCGATTTCAAATGAATTGTTCATTAAAATTTTGCGTCAGGGCGCTCTGCATAGTGTGATCGGTCGCCGAAATTTAATTTGGTTTTAATTAATTAACAGAATTTAAATTAATGATAATGTGTTTATTATTATTGTCTTGTGGTGATCGGTTATGGCCTTAGTTTTCCTTTATTTTGTTTTGGGATTTTAAAATACGACCTGCGTGTCGTGCCTCTCTTTTAATCTCTTAATGTAACTTCTTTTCTCATATCACTCCCTCGTATGTAAAACGAGTTTCTTTTATATAATGTAATGTTATGAATAAAGAGAAGAATACAATATAAAAGGAGGACAACCTTGAAGATCTTGCTTGGAGAAGCTTAGATCGTTATTAGGTTAGCTTAGGTTCTCTCATTGGCTTGGGAGAACAATTGTGCTAGGGGCCATAACTGTTTCATGTGAATGTATGTTGATGCATGTGAGAGACGATTCATATGATAAATAAGCCGGTGAGATCAAAATAATTGCAAGTTTTAGCACTCATCAAGACTAGTATTAGCACTCATCAAGACTAGTATCGAATAATGTAGGTTTCGCCTACGCGAGGTGCATATTCTATATTAGTAAGGTGTGATGGGATAATTATAATATCTAATTACTAAAACATTGGGTCAAACTTAACTAAACAAATCATAATAAGATTTTATATGTTTAGAAGCAAGAGTTGGAAGTGATCCATGTGATGGATTGGAATAAGGAGTTATTCACCCAACTAAAATATTCGAGAGTTGTATTAGATAGAATTGGAAGGAGTTCCTACCTAAATAACCTAGTTTTGTGTAATCCATCTACGCGGACTTAAAACAAAGTGAAATGTGGATCTCGACCCACTAGAAAATCTTCCAACGGGATTTTCCGAATCAAATGGTGAGGGTCATTTGTTTTGAGTAAAATAGGGGGAGAGTATTTAATTAAAGGCCTAATTAAATATGTTATTAATACTTATATTTTCATTATTTCCATGTAGATTACCATGACAACAAACACCTCTAACAACATTTTACGATCAATCCTTGATAAGGAAAAATTGTCTAGGACAAATTTTCTGGATTGGCACTGAAATCTGAGGATTATCCTCAAACATGATAGAAAGTTGTATGTCTTGGAGAAACCTGTTCCTGAAGAGGAACCTCCTAGTTCTACACCTAAGGCAGAAAGAGATGCTTATAAGAAGCATGTCGATGATGCCAATGAAACTGCTTGCCTCATGCTAGCTACTATGAACTTAGAGTTGCAAAAGTAACATGAGAACATGGCAGCGTTTGATATGACCGAACACCTGAAGATGCTCTATCAAGAGCATGCAAGGCATGAAAAGTTTGAAGTTTCAAAATCCCTTTTTCAAGTCAAGTTAGCTGAGGGAGCCCCTGTAGGTCCCTATGTGCTCAACATGATTGGGTATGTGGAGAACCTTGAGAGGTTGGGTTTTCCCCTCGGAAAGGAACTTGCGACTGATTTGATCTTGCAATCATTGCCAGATAGATTCAGTCAATTTGTCCTTAATTTTAATATGAATGATATGGACAAATCTCTTCCTGAACTGCTAGCCATGTTAAGAACTGCTGAGCAGAATCTGAAGTCAAAAGGGAAGTCCATTCAGATGATCGGAAATGGAAAGAGACAGAACAAAAGACCCACCAAGTAGGGTGATAAAGGGAAAGGCAAGGGAGTTTCCAAACCCAAACCCACTTCTCCTTCTTTGAATCCTAGTGGAGGCATAGCAAAGGAAGGCACCTGCTTCCATTACGGTAAGACCGGACACTGGAAGAGAAACTGCCCAAAGTACCTGGAAGATAAGAAGAATGGAGTAGAGACTTCAACTTCAGGTATTTTTGTTATTGAAATTAATTTATCTACTTCTGCATCATGGGTATTAGATACTGGATGCGGTTCTCACATTTGTACCAATGTGCAGGGGCTAAAATGGAGTAGAGATTTGGCAAAAGATGAAGTTGACCTACCAGTTGGCAATGGAGCAAAGGTTGTTGCTTTAGCCGTAGGAACTTATGTATTGACTTTACCTAGTGGTTTAATAATTCAGTTAGAGAACTGTTATTATGTACCTGCAATTAGCAGGAATATTATTTCCATTTCTTGTTTGGACAAGTTTGGTTTTTCATTTATAATAAAGAACAATTGTTGCTCAATTTATTTGAATGATATATTCTATGCTACTGCATAAATGAACAATGGACTATATGTCCTTGATCTTGAAATTCCTATTTATAACATTAATACTAAAAGGATGAAACCTAATGATTTAAATCCAACTTACCTTTGGCATTGTCGATTAGGCCACATAAATGAGAAACGCATTTCCAAACTCCATAAAGATGGACTCTTGGACTCTTTTGATTATGAATCATATGAGACATGCAGATCTTGTTTAATTGGAAAGATGACAAAGTCTCCATTCACAAGAAAAGGTGAAAGAGCTAATGATCTTTTGGACCTCATACATACTGATGTATGTGGACCATAGAACATACCAGCCAGAGGAGGTTTTCAGTACTTCATCACATTTACTGATGATTTAAGTAGATATGGTTATGTGTATTTAATGAAACACAAATCAGAGTCCTTTGAAAAGTTCAAGGAATTCAAGAATGAAGTACAAAACCAAATAGGTAAGAATATTAAAACTCTTCGATCAGATCGAGGTGGTGAGTATTTAAGCCTAGAGTTTGATGACCATCTGAAAGAGTGTGGGATCCTATCCCAACTTACTCCTCCTGGAACACCTCAATGGAATGGTGTATCTGAGAGACGAAATCGAACCTTGTTAGACATGGTCTGATCCATGATGAGTCACGCCGATCTTCCAGACTCCTTTTGGGGACATGCACTATTGACATCAGCTTACACACTTAAACGTGTTCCATCCAAAAAGGTTGAGAAGACACCATATGATATATGGAGTGGTAAGAAACCACATATGTCTTACATGAAGATTTGGGGTTGCGAAGTTTTTGTGAAACACCAAATTTCAACTAAGCTTGAGCCCAAATATGAAAAATGATTATTTGTGGGGTATCCTAAATAAACAAGAGGGTATTACATCTACAATCCTTCTGTGGGCAAAGTGTTTGTAGCTCGAACTGGAGTTTTCCTAGAAAAGGAGTTTATTTCCAAAGGAATCAGTGGGAGGAACGTAGAGCTTGAAGAAATTCAAGAATCACAAAGCATTGATACACCTATGGAGGAATTAGAGTAGGAAACATAAGTAGTTATGGAAGAGCAACCTGCTCAAGTAGAACAAGACCAGCGTAGGTCAAGCAGGATACGTCACCTACCTGAGAGATATGGATATCTCATAACTGATCAAGGTGATGTATTACTCATGGATCAAGATGCGCCTGTAACCTACCAAGAGGCCATAACTGGTCCCGAGTCTGAGAAGTGGCTAGAAGCCATGAAATCTGAAATGGATTCCATGTACACAAACCAAGTTTGGACCTTGGTAGTGCCTCCTGTAGGAGTTAACCCTATAGGATGCAAGTGGGTCTTTAAAAAGAAGACTGACATGGATGGTAAAGTACATACCTATAAAGCAAGACTGGTTGTAAAAGGATATAAACAAATTCATGGGGTTGACTATGATGAAACCTTTTCACCAGTTGCAATGCTTAAATCTGTTCGGATTTTACTTGCTATCGTTGCAAATCATGATTATAAAATATGGCAGATGGATGTCAAAACTGATTTCCTTAATGGGAATCTTCTTGAGGATGTATACATGACACAGCCTGAAGGATTTGACATACCAGAAGAAGCTTAAAAGATATGTAAGTTAGAAAGATCAATCTATCGATTGAAGCAAGCTTCCAGAAGCTGGAATCTTCATTTTGATGAAACAGTAAAACAATATGGATTCATCAAGAACTAAGATGAGCCTTGTGTCTACAAGAAGGTTAGTGGGAGCATGACCATTTTCCTGGTATTATATGTCGATGACATATTACTCATTGGAAACGATGTCCCTACCCTGCAACAAGTAAAGTCTTGGTTGGGGAAATGCTTTTCTATGAAGGACCTAGGTGAAGCAGCCTATATATTAGGAATCAGGATCTATAGAGATAGATCATAAAAACTGCTTGGCCTAAGTCAGAGTACATACATAGACAAAGTGCTGAGACGCTTTAATATGTATGATTCCAAGAAAGGATTCATACCTATGCAACATGGCTTGTGTCTATCAAAAACACAATCCCATTTAACTAAGGAAGAAAGGGATCGCATGAATAAGATTCCATATGCATCTGCAATAGGATCTATCATGTATTCCATGTTATGTACTCGACTAAATGTCTCGTATGCTTTAAGTGCAACGAGTAGGTACCAATCTGATCTCGGTGATGCTCATTGGGTAGCCGTCAAGAATATCCTTAAGTATTTGAGAAGGACTAAGGACTCATTCATGATATATGGAGGTCAGGAAGAGCTTGTTGTAATTGGATACACCGATGTTAGCTTCCAGACAGATAAGGATGACTTTAGATCGCAAACTTTGTTGTGTGTTTTGCTTAAACGGTGGCGCTGTGAGCTGGAAAAGTTCAAAGCAAGATACAGTTGCTGATTCTATAACCGAGGTTGAGTATATTGCTGCCTCTAGTGCAGCAAAGGAAGCTGTTTGGATCAAAAAGTTCATTAGTGAACTTGGCATAGTTCCTAGCATCGTGGATCCCATTGGTCTCTATTGTGATAACAATGGTGCTATCGCACAAGCTAAGGAGCCTAGATCTCACCAACGATCCAAACACATACTTAGGCGTTATCACCTCATTCAAGAGATAATAGATAGAGGATATGTGAAAATATGCAGAGTACCTACACTTGCTAATATTGCTGACCCACTGACAAAGCCTCTTGCGCAACAGATGCATGATGGCCATACTAGATCTATGGGCATTAGGGGTATGCCTGATTGACTCTAGTGCTAGTGGGAGATTGTTGGTGTAATCCCTAGAGGCCAATTCTTTTGGTACTTGTATAGAATTATTTATTAATAAAAGGCTTTTTCTTTATTATGTTTGTTTAATAAAGTCCCTAGAATAGCTAGTCCGTTTAATGTATCAAGTGTGACTTAATCATGAGATCCCATTAAACATAAGGACACTATTCTTAAATTATCCATAGTCGAGCTTTATTGTATAGTGGGATAACATTAAAGCATTAAGACTATTATGTATATAGACTGATGATCACATCTCATGGATCATGGATAAGGAGTTATCAAGTCTTAAACATAGGTATGAATATTAAGAGTAATATTTATACTGGATTGACCCACTATAAGAATACTATATAGAATGTTATACAAAGTGTGATAAGTTATTCTCATGGTGATAGTAGTGTATACCACCCTTCGACTTGAAACCACTATGGACCCTAGATGTAGAGTCGAGTGCCTTATTGCTTATCAAACATTGCGCGTAATTGGATGACCATAAAGACAGTTGATGGGTACTCCACGAAGCATGCCGAGGGACATGAGTGACCTAGATGGAATTTTCCCATCATGTGTAACAGGATAAATGTATACGGGCCCAAAATTGAACTGGACAAGGATGACATGGTCTATGCCTTGTGTTCAATATAGACATAGGGGTAAAAGGGTAATTTTACACATAAGTATTATCACAAAAGGATTTGTCAAATCACATGACATTTTTGTATCTTGGGTAGCAGTGATGTGTTGATATATATCGCTCACTATTTATTATGTTAAATATGTGCTTTAATATAATTGTCAATGCCGCGAAAACTTACAGGGTCACACACAAAAGGACGGATTGATGAGAGATAGAGTAACTAAGGAACATCGTAAGGTATGGTGCACTTAAGTAAATTGTAGAACATCGTAAGGTATGGTGTACTTAAATAGAATACGAAATATGGTAAGGTACCACGCGCTTAAGTGATTTTGGTATACTATAAGATATGGGCCGCATACACTTAAGTGCGCTTTTTAGCTTGCAGCCCACACAAGTGGTTCTATAAATAGAACCCTTGTGCAGTTGTAATTTTGTTTCTCTCTCTCTCTCTCTCTCTCTCTATATATATATATATATATATATATATATATGTATATATATATATATATATATATATATATATATATATATATATATATATATATATATATATATCTCACACTCAAAGCCTTCATTTGTAGCAGCTAGCACTGAGATTAAAGGAATTCGTTCGTGTGGACTGAGTAGAGATGTTGTCACCGTTCAACGTTCATGATCGCTCCGTAGATCTGCATCAAAGGTTTCAATCTCCACAAGAGGTAACGATTCAATCATTGATCATGCCTATTTGTAAGGATCACTAAAGGAGAATTTGATTTTTTTTTAAATTCCGTTGCGTTTTGGATCTCCATTCTCCTTCACATAGAAGGCTCAAATGGAAATGGAAACAAAACTGGCTTGACTCTTTCTATGACCCATTGGGTGTAGGCTTATCTTGCTATACAAATCTTCTTTCCTAATTCATCCTTTTCCTTGATGACGAATCTCTCCCCAAGCTTTGCTAACCTTCTTCAGCAACTTTGAATTATCAACCCTTTCGTGTAGGACAAACTCTTCCAATTGCTCGGTGTTCGGTTTTTCAAGCATTGGGTAACCTAATTGACACAATGCCAGACTTGGATTGTAGTCAATTCCTCCTTTTGTAGCTAGGAGGGGTACATTAGGGAAGCTACCACTGTTGAGGATTATCTTGAAATCATCGTAGTTTCGAGAGTACCACAAGATATCATCAGTAGTTAAGGGTATGATCCTCTAGGACTAGTTGAGATTTTCTTTGTTATCAACAAAAGGACCCTTGTTAGGTAAGTGATATATAAACCATTTGTATGGTAGAGGGGCACAACGCGCAATAGTTCCTTTCTTCTTCTGATTCCTTAAATGAATGGAATAAAAGGTATCAACCAACAGAGTAGGTACAAGATTCCTAGACATGAAGATACAAATAGAAGCCAAGTCCAAAAAGTTTTTAATGTTAGGAAACAACATCATCCCACCTATAAATAGATCAATAATATCATTGAGAGCATTCTAGCTCCCAATATCAGCAAAAGTAATGGCTTTGTCCATTAGAAACTTTAGGGTGAAGCCATGAACACCACCCTTGAGTTTGAGGTTAATCTCCACCTATTTCTTCTCCAAGTGGAGTGCTTAAGCTATATGGTGAAATTTGGGGTTTCCTTTGTGTTGATTAAAGGAACATGATCTTTAATCTCAACCCCCATGATATAAGAATACTCCTCCAGAGTAGGAGCCAACTGATAGTCTTGGAAAGTGAAACATCTAGCAGAGGATCATAGAATTGCACAGAGTGTGGATGGCCATGATGTTAGCTTCGGTGTTGAAGATGCCTAGGAGATTACCGTAGCTCTTCTTTGAAATCATCATTGTTGTCAAGAATCAGACTAGTTCCCAATCCTCTCAACGCCTTCAATAGTGGTTCCACAAACTTGTAACTGTAAATGCTTCTTCTTCCAGTACTCATTTTCTTCTTGAATACTCAATAACAAACTAGGCTCTTGGATTCCTTGGAAATGCACATGAAAAAAATCAATTTTGATATGATGAAATGATATGCAACATCTCAGATTCAAAGGTTCAACACATTCTAGATAATCTGCATATAATTCTCGGAGTAGGTTCAAAGGTTTGACGTATACATGAGAACAAAGGTATGTAGGGTCTTGGTTTCCTACAAAAACCCAATATTCCTTATAGGTATGTTATAGTCTTTAAAGGTGATCCCTAAAAGGCCTCCTAGAGTCGTGGATCCAAATGAAAATACCATGTCGTAGCAAATTCTTGAAGGACAAAGTTACTTCCACGTGAATCTAGTCTGGGTGTGGATCTCGTGCCAACCCAATGCGCAAAATGTAGGTCAACACGATTATCCATGACTCTATCATGTGTGTGTACTTAAGCTCGGGTGTAAAGCTTCTCTCATGTAAGATCATTCCAACCCGACAACAGCGAATATAACATATATCTAGAGTATGAAGAATATATAAAGCAATAAAGAATGAAATATATTGAATAAGTAAAACAGTAAAGATATAATACATGGAATAATTATAAAGCAATTAAAACAGTAAAGAAAAACATCCAAACGAACAAGGAAACAAACAAAGCTAGATTTGAATCGCTTATGGACTCCTCAGCAGAGTCGCCAGTTCTTGTTCCGTGAAAAATACCTAAGTGCATTGCACACTCGAAGATACAACAGAGTCACCACCAAACTTTATTTATTCCAAAAAGGAAATGGGAAAACAATGACAAAACCTAGGGGGGATAGAAATGGGTAAGGAAGTCAGTTATGCAAGGGGAAGGTATTGACATATGTCACATCCGGTGTACTCAATAAGAACCATTTTGATTGTTCTTCGCTTGGATGGATGTTACTATCTAAAAGTTACTTCCAAAAGGGGAAAAATAAGTTTATTAATTAATGTGCCATAAAGGATTCAAACCCTCGTGCATACGTATTCCCATAGTGAAATGAGAAAATCAGAGCTTTGTAGTTCATGGTAGAAAATACAGATGTGTTGTTTGATTTTAGGGAACAGTTATAATCGTATCCTAGAAGTGTGTAGACATTAGCGGATTTTGATCCAAGTTCGGATTATCCATGCTTTTTCCTGACTACTAAGGAACGAATTATAATAGTTCTTTTACGAAAAGAAAGAAAATTATTTTGAAAAAAATTGTGTGATAAAGGAAAATAAAGAGTTGACTAAATAGCAATAATGGTAGAAAGAGTTGCTTAAATAACAATAACAAAAGAAAGAGTTGCTTAAATTGGGAAAATAAAGTTGCTTGAAGTGTAGAAAGGGTGTGAAATGAGGAAAGTGTTGTTTGGACCAAGATTGTGTTGTTTAATTCCACAAAATAGGTGTGTCTGAACCAAATAGTGTGTGGCATTAACCAATAGATGGTGTGGCCAATGCAAAATTGTAGGATTTTTCCCAGATCCAAGGATCAAGACCTACAAAGGGGGTTGCCAGAGCATGAGGCTCCACAAGGCAATTATAGTAAGGTTTTCAGAGCATGAGGCTCCACAAGGAAATGATATTAAGGTTTCTAGATCATGAGGCTCCACATGGCAATGCATGAAGGTTGGCAGAGCATGAGGCTCCATAAAGCAAAATAAAAGAAAAAGGGTTTTCCATAGCATAAGGCTCCCCAAGGCAATGCATGAGAGTTTTCCAGAGCATGAGGCTCCACAAGAAAATGCGCGAGAGTTTGCCAGAGCATTAGGCCCCACATGGCAATGCATGAAGTTGCCAGAGCATGAGGCTCCAGATGGAAATGCATGAAGATATTGAGTCGGAAATGGGTGCTTAACCATTAGGTTCCCTCCTTTCGGATGATGAGTGTCTTGGAAATATTCCCCAATTCACGCTTGGTCGGTCACCTATTATATGCCCAGTAACCGGTATCCCTGGTGTTCCTTCCTTTCTGCTCCCTATTGTGATTTTTTATCCCCTGTGGAGTCAGATTTCCTGAGTTGAAATATACCTTGTAGGTCTTCCTCAGATGATTTTGGATGTTTAATATCTCTCACCCTCATACCGGTCTTAGATATTCATTCTCCCTGAGCGTGTAGTTCACTCACCCTTATACCGGTGTTGCGATCACATGTCTCCTTGAGCTTATTACCCAGTAACCGGTAATACCTCATCCTGTTGTTTCCTCAGATGAGTCCTGGTTGGACCTTCCCCAGTGAAGTCCCTTAGTGGATTTTCCCCATCTGAGTCTGGATTTTCATCCGAAGTATCCTTTGTGGATAGTTTTACTGTGTTGGCATATCCCTCAGTACATGCGCCTTTGAGTCAGCTCGAGTATTTCCATTGATGTATTTTCATGGAATTCTTCTCGTGTCTCTCAGCAAGTTCTAAGTCGTGACCTGCTCACGCAATCCCCATTAGAATCCCCAGAGTCTCTGTCCCATTTATGAGTGTATTATTCATATGGATTTTCAGTCTCTTCTGATTTCTTTTCTTCTTTGGGGACACATATCTCCACAGAGTATTTCAGTTTGCATACATACATTTGCATCCTGAGGTCTCTTAGGGACCAAAATTCGTCTCTTTGTTATTATTTCAATCCATTCTACCTCGTCGAGACGAAGATTTTAACCTTCACTTCTCCGGGTAGAATGAACTTAAATAGGGGCATCTGTAAGACCCTAATTTTGACCCTAAGATCCCTCATGGCATCATAGCATTTCAATTTGCATAGCCTCAAGGATCAAAAGCATCTTGGTTCCCTTTGCCTTTGGGTGGGACCTATTGTGAGTTGGTTTGAGATCACCAAGCATGCTTGAATTGTATATCATTTCTTTTCTCATTCTACTTACTAAACAAAAGCACAAAAATATGTCACTAACATCTCTTGTTTGTAGCTTGAGCAGTCACAAGGTCAAAAGCTTCTAGGAGATCCTATATGCATTGATATGGTCAAGAGAAGATGAAAGCAAACATGGCAATGGTTCGCAAAGCTCTCATCCATCAAATATGCCTTCCAAGTATCTCAATTCATCATTTTGACCAAAGCAAATCAAAGGGTTTGAGGCTTGTTTCCCAAGGAAACCCTAATCCATTTGTTCATCCATTGTGCCTTGCTCATGAAGCAACCTCAACCCATGGTCAAATGCAAGCAAGGGAAGTTCTTTAATTCATCATTTCATGCATATTTGAACTTATTTTAGTGTCCTCAATCATCAACTCATCAAGATATGAGGTTTGGACTTGGGAAGTTGATCAGTCAATCCATCTGACTATTTTGAAGTACACTGAGACCTAACTTTCTATGTGTTTGTCAAATGGAGATGACCCCAAGAAAAAACACGTTCTTAAGAACCATATGAATAACTTTCATGTTCATCAAAAATTTATTTGAAGCTTGTAAGGTCATCATCCATTCCAAGACATTATAGGTCATTTTGACTGAAACCTTAATTTTGAGTCAACTTCCCAAGGACATAACTCATTCATTTTTCATGATTTTTAAGTGAGACCAAAGGCATTGGAAATATTAATATGTATACTTCAAATTATATGTTGAGAAAAATTGCAAAATCCCAAAAGAAATACATGTGATAATGCAAAACATTATAGGTCACTTTGGACCAAATGCATTGAAATGTGAAAAAGTCCAACTTCAAGTGCCCATAACTTCTTCATCAAAACTCCAAATGATGCAAAATTTAAGTCCAAATTGATTGTTTTGAAAAGATCCAAAACTTTCATGTTGAAGAGTTTGTCATTTGGAGCTTGCATCATTGAGACAGAAGGGCTTGAACTTTGGCCAATTTTGAAAATTTCACATATGCATGTTTTGCACCCTACACTTCGAGTTCAATTTTCATTAATTTCCAAGGCCCAAATGGATTTCGAATCAACATAACATTTGTTCCTCATGCAATAAGCTTTCCATCCATTACTCATAAGGTTGCATTTCAATTTTGGACATGGCATTTTCGAAGACTTAAATGTAATAGTGCATTTTTGGAAAATCATTTCAATTGCCATGCATGAGCTCATACAATCCAATCTGCATGTCCATTCTACTTACATCATTCATGTAAGTTTTGATTCATGTATTCAGCATTGCTTCAGCTATAAATACAATGCCTTGGTCTCTCATTTTAGGAACCTGAAGGCGCCCCAATTGCTGCTGAATTGAAATCCTAGCCATCACTAAAGGAACTATTTCATTTCTCTTCAAATTTTTCAGATCTGAATTTTGATTTCATTGATCAATCTTCAGATCTCAAAGTTCCTAAACCTTCTCCTCTTGATCCATAGTGCCTACTGTTAGAAAAAGAATCCACAGATCTTGACTCAAAGCCTTGCAATTCAAAGGTTTACTTCAACTGTTATTTGCTTCGAACCAGCTTGTATATTGCTCTATTTGCTTTGTTCTTGTGTGATCTGAAGTCCTCTGCATAGAGGCAACATTGCTATGCTTTCAATTTTTGAAAATCATGAAGTTCATATGAACACCACAGAATTTCCACTTCTGATTTCTCTCAATCTAGAGATCTAGAATGGAATTGAGTGGTACATGGGTGATGTACATCACCCCAGCTTTCGAATGATGCCTGGATCGTGCATTTTGGTTGCCATTTTTTCCTCTGCAATTTTTGAACCTCGCCGGAGTTGGCCGGAGAAGACGGTGGCGTTGGCCACCGTCTGGTCTCCAGATTAGATCTAGGCCTTTCATTTGTTTTTCCAGATCTAATCCTAAGCGTCCAATGTTATGACTTTCCATAATGCCACATGTGATGCATTGACCAAGGATCATGGTAGGCGCGCGCGTGTGGACTCTCTGATCTGCCAGCTCAATTAATGAGCTCAGATCCAATGGCTCACGCTTTTTCCATTTTTTAATTTCTAATTTTTATTTTATTTTATTTATTTTAATTCCATTTTATTTCTAAAATTCATATCTCCCTCATTATTGGTCCAAAAAATTATGGGACCAATTTAATTCTTCTCCTTTTAATTTCTACTTTCTAAAAATGATTTTTAATATTTTTTATTTTATCATTTGATATTTTTTAGTAATTTTCTCTTTTCTGGTTATTTTTAATTCATTTAAAATAGTTTTTGATATTCAAAAAATACAAAAATATTTTTATAACCTCTTTGAATGATGATAGATCTATGAAAAATATTCTCATCAATTTATTAATTGATTTGAGATTTTAGTTCAATTAGGTTATTTTTATGCATTTTTAATTGATTTAAAATAGTTTCTGACTTTTAAAAATGCTGAAATTTTTTGTCAAACTTTGTTTGACCTTGTTGAACTTGTGATAATTCACTTGGATTTTTCAAAGTTGATTTGAAGTGAGTTTGAAGTTTGACCTTTCTTTATTATTTTAATTCAAGTTTTATTTTAATATTAATAAATGCCAAAAATATTTTATTTATTTCTTGACTTCTAATCTTCATTTTGCTTCTGTTTTCTATTGTTTGACCTTGATCTTCTCTATCTTTGGTCAATGCTTGTTGATTAATACATACCATTTCCCTTAATGCACTTTAATTCTTCATCTTCTTCTTCTTCTTTTCTCTTTTTTTTTTTGATCAATGAGTTAAAGATTGGTGGTTAGCATTGATACATGGAGGTTTAATCTTCCTTGATTCAAATCTAATTCATCTTGATCATGGATCAAATGAATGGCTTTGCATTAAGGATAGATTGCTTCCTAAATCATGCAAAGAACCTAAATCAATACAAGATCATTTCTCATCTTCTTTTTGGCATGGCAAGTTGTTGGAGTTTGATTCACTAATCAAGACCTCTAACTTGTGTTGTTGCCTACATTATTATTGACTGACCTCAGATAGTTGTGACTTCTACATAAGTCCAATTACGATTGCTTAACATAGCGCTAAATTTGCCTTATGGCACACTAACTATTACTACCTCCGTTCCTATTTGTAAGAGACAAACATAAGAAATCACACAAACCAAGGAATATTTTTTTTAATTAATTTTTCTGAAAAATAAACTTGTACTTCCAAAAATACCCCTAAGTTAAACATTTAGTAGTATTAATGTTATAATTAAGCCAAATGTTGATATAATAAAAATTGGTCAGCATTTATTCTATCCAAAAATAATTACAACAAAAAAATTGGCTTTCCACATTCTCATCGTGAAAAATTAGATGCAAATTAAATTTCCATCTATTTTTTTTATACATCTTCCCACCAAATTTTAAAAACCAAAATAATCTTCCCACCAATTTTGGTAGTATATTTGTCTTTTTTATATAAAGAGAGTTGGTGTTTCATTTCAATCATACTAGAAATTTAGTTTTCATCTACTAGAATTAAGTCCATGGCAGATGAAAATGGTGAGCAATCTCTTTATATGGAATGCAATATTATAAGAATATTTAATGATACTGCAATATTATAAGAATATTTAGTAGTGTTATTTTTTGGAACGTTATATATACTGCATGCTTTTTAAAAATTTCCAACTATATACTTCATTCTTATCATTACTATGTTCTATTCTAAAAAAATCTATTTTTATTAAAAAAAAACAACAATAGCAGTAACATATGAAAAACAATAGAAATAAGGTACTACTCGTTAATTATCACAAACTGCATCGTCAAAGCAACACTCCATGGCACAAACTGCAAATGTTTCGACAGACTATATTTTGGTTCATAGTGCAAAACAACACTCCATGGCACTTGCAGTTCATTTTCATAATTATATTCTATTCTAAAAATTCAATTTATATTAAAAGAAAACAACACAGTAGTAAAACAATAGAACAAAAGTTACTCATTAATCATAACAAACCGCGTCGGCAACTTTCGAAACCGTTTTATCGCGATCATTTTTGCGGTAACAAACCAGTGGGAATTTTTTTCCCTCCAAATCATTAATATCAATGGAAACTGAATAGGTTTGGCTTTAGATACCCATTATGTGTATGGGGAATATACATAGCACGTTCTTTTCAAAACATTAATACCCAATGAATAATAAATATTGCATTTTGTTTACTAAGGGTATAAATGAGATTTCTCAATTAATAAAATTTAATTTTATAATGTGTCTCTTATAAAAAGGACCAAAAGAAAGTTACAATTTGTCTCTTACAAATAGGAACGGAGGTAGTAACAATTAACATTTACTTCCTGCACTTTACATTTATGCAATTTACTATTCTTGTACATATTATTCATTTGCTTTTCCCCTTTTGCTCATTTGAGCACATGTTTATGTTAATGCAATTTACCTTTTGCTCACTTGAGCACATAATTGTGTATATATTATTGTTCTTGTGTTTTGTTTTGTTTGTTGTGAACCAAATGCAAAGAAATGGACAAATGGACTTATTTTCTAGGACATTCCCTATGCAAAATTGGAGTAAGAGGACCTTAATGTTGAAGATGGATTAGAAGGACCAAACCTCTAAACTCACTCTTGTCCCTTCTTGATTTGCTTCATAAAACTCTTTGATGTGTGGGTGCTTTTGTGCTAGGGGATCCTATGAGAGATCAAATTGAAGAATCATTGCCATATTCATCCAAAGTGAAAGATACAAGAGACCTTGGGGGGGATCTTCTAAGAGCTTGTTTGGTTATGTTGATTGCTTGAGCTTACTATTATTTTGCTTGCATATTCCAAAGGATGGGAGCTACTTGGATCATAAATATGATCTCAAGAGAGGAACTCCATTTGTGGTCTTATTTCTTATCCCTCATCTCTTGTATGATTAGAACTTTAGCCATTCTTCTTCTTCCATCCACTCTAACCCAAGCCAAAACTTTTGTGCAAACATTTAACATTTGTTTTCCAACATTAGAAACCTAAGCCTTATGCTTTTGATTTTCAAACTTTCTTTTCATAACACTTATTTTGAATTGAACTTTTAAGTCAACTTTGACCATATTTTGTAAATACTTTTCATTGGTAAATATAACTCATTCAAATACTTTTGTGGTTTCAATGGCCACTTCCTTAATCAAAACTTTTTCATAACCTTTAGCTATTAGGTTTGGGTTATCCTTGAGGTAGATGTAATACTCACCTATATCCTTAGTAATGGACAATGAGTCTTCCATGCTTATTATAGGGTTCACCCCTCACTAGCATGTTGAAGTTATCCTCACATGGTGGATTTGTGGTTTTAGGTTGAGTTTTCTCCCTTGGATAACAAAAGACCTCAAGGATTTTGGACCAATCAATTCACCAACTCATTTTGAGATTTTTACCCCGAACTACGAGGTTTTGATCCTAATCTTTTTTAAGATGGTACGTAGGCAATGGGTTTATCCATCCAAACACAAAAATGTAAATAACTTGTATATTCTCTTCTCATCTCTTCAATCATGTTTGCACAAACAAATTTTCACAAAATACCAACCTTACAACAAATGTGTGAAGGGCTCCCTAGGAGTACCTAGGATGTTTTGGGTGCTTAAAACCTTCCCATTGCATAACCAACCCCCTTACCCCGATCTCTGACATTTTTACTAGTTTTTGATTCGATAAAACTTTTAGGTTTTTGTTCGCTTTCTAACCATTCCTTTGGATAAATAGAAGTGCGGTGGCGACTCGACTTGTATGGTTTACCTTGGATTTAGTCAATATCTCTAATGATAACGAATACCCCGCTACAGATGCCATGAGGGATCTTAGGGTCAAAATTAGGGTCTTACAATTGCAACACAAATACTTGATCCAACATCAAGTATTTCTCATCCACTCCATGATTCATTTTATCATCTCTTCTCCATTTTCTTCTCAACCTCATCCTATCTCTCTCCTCCATTCTTCACTCACTTTTTCATAATAAACTCAAACATTTGATCCAACGTCAAATGCCTTTTTCAAAACTATTTTCATAACAAAATGCAAAAATGGGGTATACGTGCTTGTATGCAACATTCAAGTATTTGGGTTGTCGGACGTACCTAGCTTGAGGACCCGACACTTGACTTTTCCCTTTAAATATCTAATGATTCAAACAAGTTAGATCTAGGTGCTATGAGGGAGAAAAAAAGGTAGTTAGGACTCCATTGTCCTCTTGACTCCCAAGTATTCTAATTGTTGGTCGTACTTAGTCAAGGGTCAAATACTTATCTCCCTTTAAGTTCCAATGATTAGACTTGCCAAACTCTTTTCACAATTCAAATCTCTTTTTTGGATGAAAAAGAATGGTTAGGATAACATTGTCCTCTCAACTCCCGAGTTTTTGGACTGCTGACTGTATCTAGATAAGGGTCTGATGCTTGTCTCCGAATATAAAATCAACCCCAACAAATCAAATCATATTTTGCCTCAGTGCACTCTCTTCAAAACCTTTCAAAAAGGACGTGTTACACACGTTCTACCGTGAACGACGCTTAAGCCTCCATTTGTGAGCAAGTAATATTTAATTGCTAAAGTGTGATCCAAGCGTGTCCACTTTACCGCAAACAAGCAAATACTTTCCCGCTCCCATGACAGAGTATACAAGCAAGTGAATAATAGCACGCGAACGTCAATATTGTTCGGTAAAAACAACCAAACAAATGTTCCATTTTTGAGCTAAACTACGGAGCTCTGGTTTCCTTATTGCACGTATGAGGATACGTAGGCACAAGGGCCCAAATTCTTGGCGAGCACACTAACTTAAAACTTATTTTCTCTTCTCATCTCATTCCCGATAGCAAGCAGCATATAGATAAATAACACCCATACGCATTTGATACGAGCAAGTGGTTCCCATGGAAGACCATAGATGTAAGGGGTGCTAATACCTTTCCCTTGCATAACCGACTTTCGAATCCTCTCTTGGTTGCGATACCATTCTTCATTTGGGGTTTAATCGTTATTTTCCCTTTCCTTCGAAATAAATAAAATCCGGTGGCGACTCTATATTTTTTGCGGTGCGACAATGATCTTCTTATATCATGAATATTTTACAAAATAGTTGTATCGAATGTTGCTTCATGCAAAGGGATCTAGATACCAAGAAAAATATTGTTTTAATGTGTGAATAATATGACAACTAACCACAATGGAAAAAAAATGCAAGTTCTAAAAAATTTCAATTTTAAATGCATACTCGCATATTAACAACAAAGTAAACAATTATTATATTGTCCAAAACTTACTTAATAAGATATCTAAAAGTTGAGAACAATTTTTAAACTAAACCTTAATTTTAATTCGGTATTCTTATCTTGATTCTAAGCATCATATGATCTATTTTACATTCAAACTCTTATTTATCACTAAAAGAATAAATAAAAAGAGAAAACGTTTATAAATATTAAATCTCAAAAATTTAAAAATTTCTTTAATTTAAATAAGAAAATGATTATAAATATGGTGGTATGGGTGTTGAATTGTAATTCCTTGTGTCAAAGCAGGTTTCTCGATAGAAAAAGGATGTGCCGAGCCATCTAGTGTGTTAAGTTGTGTTAGTGTATCGAAGTGTCGAAGCATGTTGCTTCACACAGGATTTCGACTTGGCCTATTTTAGTAGTGTTAGCAATTTTGGGCTTTTATAGTTTTGTGCTTTGGCTTGAGGTACAAGTTAACCTAAACATTTATTTTTGTAATGAAGTGAATAGAGCGTTCATAACATTGTATTCATAGTATTTTGCAGTTGCAAAGTGAATAAGAAGTTTTCCAATGTTTGTGGGTAGAGAGAAACTCTACAGAATTTAAGTCTTCTTCTCCTTCATCGTTCTTTACTTTCTTTCTTTCCCCATTGTTCTTCTATTTTCATTGTTATTATGTGGGTAATAACAATCTTGTTCATCAAGATTGATTGAAATTCTCCATAGGTTTTAGGGGATTTCCAACATCTGGTATCAAGAGTTCCGGTTAATCGATTCGTGGGAAAAAAATCACCATGGAAACGAATCATCCAAACGAGCATTTTCCAGAAAATCTTATGATTCTCAAGAACAACTATGAGAGTTGGTGCAAGAAGATAAAGGTTGTACTCTGTTATCAAGATCTTTAGGATCTTGTGAAGGAAGGAGTAGCAGCACTTGTAGAAGTCGCGACAAGTCAAGAAAAAGCGACACATAAAGAATTGAAGAATAAAGATTATAAAGCTCTCTTTATAATCCATCAATATGTTGATGCAGATAACATTGAAAAGGTTAGTGATGCAGAGTCAACGAAAGAAGCATGGGAAATTCTGGAGAAATCGTTTGGAGGCGCGGAGAAGGTTAAAGAGGTGAGGTTACAAACTCACAAAAGAATTTATGAATTGCTTCAGATGGAAGACAATGAAAGCATAATTGATTTCTTCACCAAGGTTACGAAACTGGTGAATCAAATCAAAATATATGGAGAAGTGTTGACATCAAGATATGTTGTTGGAAAGATCTTGAGGTTGTTGGCTCCAAAGTTCGACCACGTGGTAGTTGCCATAGAAGAGTCGAAAGATTAATCAAAATTGACAAAGGAAGAGCTTCAAGGGACGCTTGAATCTCATGAATAAAGAATGGATGAAAGAGCTGAAGGAAAGTAGAAGAGTGATATGGCTTTGTAGGCTCAATCAGCAAAAGAAAGGAAAGGCAAAGGTAGCTGGAATGGAAACAAAGGTAGAAGAGGTTACAACAATTCGACTGGTCAAAATCAGCAAGAAGGAAACTGGTCGAGTCAGAGAAAACCCTGGAACCAAGGCAACCAAAGAGGTGGTGTTGCATGTAGAGGAAGAGGTGGTGGTCAAAATCCAGACAAGAGTCACATTCAGTGTTACAATTGTCAGAAGTATGGTCATTATTCTAGTGATTGTCCAGAAAAGCAGAAGAATCAAGAAACTTATGCAAAGATGGCGAAACATGAAGAAGAAGAGACGTTGTTGATGGTTACAACAAGAGATAAAGAGAGATTCAAGTACCAATGGTACTTGGACTCAAGATGCTCATCACACATGTCTGGAAGGAAAGATTGGTTTGTCAATATAAAGCCCCCAATGAAGAACATGGTGAAATTTGCAAATGACAACACTCTAGCAGCTGAAGGTGTTGGTGATATTCTAATTATGAGGAAAGATGGAAAGAGGTCAGTAATTTCGAATGTGTTGTACATACCAGGCATGAAGAGTAATTTGCTCAACATAGGGCCGTTAGTCGAAAAGAACTACAAGGTGTCGATCGAAGACAAGATGATGAGAGTTCTCGACTCAAATTTAAGGTTTATCTTGAATGCTTCAATGTCTCAGAATAGAACCTTCAAGATTGAACTAAATGTGATGGAGCATAAGTGCCTTGCAACAGCAGCCAGCAGAGATGAATGGATATGGCATTATAGACTTGGACATCTCAATTTCAAAGACATCAGAGATTTGAAGAGAAGAAATATGGTTTCAGGATTACCAAAAATTGACATTCCAAATAAAGTGTGTGAAGAATGCGTGCATGCGAAGCAGCATAAGAACAGCTTCAGTAAGGACGCAGGAAGTAGGTCGAAGGAAATTCTTGAAGTCATATACTATGATGTATGTGGTCCTCTCCAAGTGGATTCGATTGGAGGTAATAAATACTTTGTTACATTCATAGATGATTTCAGTCGAAAACTGTGGTCTTACCTGATCCAGAAGAAAAGTGAAGTGATTGAGGTATGTTTCAAGTTTAAATCTATGGTCGAAAGACAGAGCTGTCGAAAGATCAAGATTTTGAGAACTGATGGTGGTGGAGAATATGTGTCGAAAGACTTCGATGCATTATATGTGAAAGACTGAATTATGCATGTGGCAGTGCCACCCTACACTCCACAGCAAAATGGAGTCACAGAAAGGAAGAATAGAACCATTATGAATATGGTTAGAAGTATGTTGAAAGGGAAGCATATACCCAAAGAATTATGGGGAGAATCCGTGTCGACTGCGACATATATCCTGAATAGATGTCCAACGAAGAAGCTAGGAGGAATCACGCTAGAAGAATGTTGGTCTGGTGTCAAGCCTAGCTTGAGTCATCTGAGGGTGTTTGGATCTATAGCACATAGACATGTACCAGATCAGTTGAGAAGAAAAGTTGATGATAAGTCGAGTCAGATGATCCTGATAGGATATCATTCGAATGGAGGATACAAGTTGTTCGACCCAGTGAATAAGCAAGTGGTGATCGGCAGGGACGTGATCATAGATGAGCTTAAGGAGTGGGATTGGACTAAGAATGTCAAGAAAGATTCAGTGAGAATCTTTTGTGATGAACCAGCTAGTGAAGTCGAAAGAGAAGTTCGACAGGAAGAAGTCAGAGGTGAATCAAGCACAAGCAAACCTCAAAGAACAAGACACATGCCTGCAAGGTTGCAAGTATGTGTGATTACATCAGATGATGTGGTCAATGAAAAAGGTGAGCTGGTACACTATGTTTTCTACGCAGATGTCGAACCTGTCAATGCAGCTGAGGTATTGAAAGATTTGAAGTGGATGAAAGCAATGGACGAAGAGTTGAAGTCAATCGAAGTTAACAACACTTGGTCGCTTGTCGAATTTCCCCAAGACAAGAAGGCAATCAATGTGAAGTGGGTATACAAGGTGAAGTTGAATCCCAAATAAGAAGTGACTCGATACAAGGCGAGACTTGTGGAGAAAGGATTTCTTCAGAAAGAATGAATCGAATTCGATGAGGTTTTTGCACCTGTTGCTAGGATCGAAATAATCAGGTTGGTTGTTGGCCTAACAAACATAAACAACTGGAAGATGTGCCAGATGGATATGAAATATGCATTCCTTAATGGCTCCTTAGAAGAAGAAGTTTATGTTGCATAACCATTTATCTTTGTGAAACATGGCGAAGAAATAAAAGTGTACAGGCTACATAAAGCCCTGTACAAACTTAAACAAGCTCCAAGAGCTTGGAACAAGAAGATAGATGGCTTTCTACGGGAGAAGGAGTTCGTGAAGTGCAAATCTGAACATGGAGTATATGTAAGAAGAAGCAAGAGTGAATTGTTTATACTATGCCTCTATGTCGATGACATGTTGATAACAGGTAGCTGCAAGAAGGAGATCGAAGACTTCAAAGGTGATCTCAACAAGGAATTTGAAATGTCAGATTTGGGTGACATTTCATATTTCCTTGGCATCGAATTCTACAAGAGTTGTAGAGGTTTGATGATGCACCAAAGAAGGTATGTAGGTAAAATACTCAACAGATTTGAGATGCAAGATTGCAACCCAACTTCTACTCCAACTGCGCCCAGATTACAACTGTCAAAAGATTCAGATGAAGATGATTTCGACCCAACCCAATATATAAGACTTATTGGGTCACTTTGATACCTTTGTCATTCAAGGCCTGACTTAGCATACAGTGTAGGTATGGTGAGTAGGTTCATGCAGAAGCCAAAGGTATCACATCTAGCAGCGGCGAAGAGGATACTAAGGTATCTGAAAGGAACTCTCGACTATGGAATTTTGTTTCCTGAAGCTGATGAAGGAAAAGAATGCAAATTAGTGGGATATGAAGGTAGAAAAAAACAAGAAAGAGAGGTTTGAATTGTTTCCACAGTTAATTAAAACTTTTGAAAATAAAACACACGCGAAAAATAATACTATTAACACAGAAGTTTATCCTGGTTCACTTGAAATTCAAAGCTACTCCAGTCCACTCGGCCAAAGTGATTTCGCCTTCAACAAGGACTTAATCCACTAATCTTGAAAGATTACAAAGAGGAGCGTCTAAAAGGATAAAGATCTCTTATCCCTCTCAAGTTTACAGACTTCACAAGTCACTTGAGGAATATTCAACAAGTAATGAAAAATACAGTTATGTGCTTAGTGCTTTTAAGTAAGCAGAAGTTACACAATATGAGAACAGAAAAAAATATTCCACACTTAGAGCAACAACTCGTGTGAGAAAGAATTATCAAGAATGAAAGAGTTTTGAGTTTGTTTGTAGTATTCTTGTGTGTTTCGTCTTTTGTTATGAAGATGATCCATCCTTTATATAGTGACTTGATGAAGAGACCGTTGGAGGAGGAAATCTTGGAAATAATGGACTTTTAATGTAATTAATCTCTTTGTCCTTTCCATAGCAATTTTAGGGCGCGTTAACTTTCTTCCAAATATAGATTCTTGCCAAAAGCAGAAGACTTCGCAGCTAAGTCTTGGTGAACATTCTGAGTTCAGAGTATGCAGAGCTCAGATGTTTCTGTTTAGCCTGTGTATCTCTAGATAGTTTCTAAAGGCTAATTGACTTCAGAGGTTCTTGATGTCTTTCTGATAGTGATTACTTCAGAGTGAAAAAGCATCAGACCCTAGAGTGCATTGTTCGGATTCAGAGCATCTGAAAATTCTTTCTACGTAGAACTTTGTGCACTTCCTTTTGTTCCGAGTCAGGGCCTCTACTTGAAAAACTTCTAAGGGGTCATTTTGGACTTGCGTGTATATCAGATATATCTCTATCTGACCTATTTTAGATTAGACTCCTGAACACTTAGATAAATTATGTTAGGGTACCAATTTGTTTAATCCTTTATTATCATCAAAACCTTAGAGATGAATTGTAGATACAAAGTCTTGTTCTTACAATCTCCCCCTTTTTAATGATGACAAAAACCTTAGAGAGATGATGAAACAGTGATACTTTAACAAGTATTTAAAGAAGTATCTCAGAGTCAGATGAGTGATGACTCCCGCTGAGATAGATAAAAAAATTCAGATGTTCTTACTAGATCTTCCTTGCATATCTGCTGGATTTTACCTTAGATATTTCCTGCATATCTTAGAATTATCATAAGAGTTTTTTTAAATGTGCGCAGTGTAGCAAGAGGCTTAGATATTATTTCATCATAGCTATTTTTATTCTCCCCCTTTTTGTCAGACTCAAAAAGACTTAGCATAAAAGAGAGTAGTCAAAATAGGATTCATATAGAAGAAATAAAATTATAGATAAGTAGCTATTCAAAATAGAGAGAAAAACACAAAATACATGGAAGATAAGCAAGTAAGGAAAAAACAACAAACAAAGCCTAAGTGCCTAGGCGTTCGTAGGAGGAGGCATCCTTTGGAGCAGTTGGGTCAGCAGGTTCTGAATGTTGTTGTTGACGGAGTCATGTTGGTCCAGTCTTGCTCTCACTATCTGTTGCTCCTTCTATAGCTCTTCCAGAGTCTTCAGGACAAGAGGAGTGAAATCAGAATGAGATTGATCCCCCTGAGTTAGAGCATCATTTCTTGCCTTCGCAGCTTCTTCTGCAGCTATGCGTGCTTCTTTAGAAACATCTTTTGCTTTTGCTTTTGCTTCAGCTTCAGCAGTAGTAGCCTCAGCAGCAGTCTTCTCTGCAGTTTCTCTAGCTCTTTGTTCTTCTTCCAGACGAGCCTTTTCTTGTGCTTCTCTTCTGCCTTTCTGGCCAGACGTTCCTGCAGCCTCTCTCCAGCTTCTCTGATAAAGTCATTTCGGACTTGTTGAGAGAGGCCTTTCAGTTTGAAAGCCTCGGAGGTCATCCATTTGATCACTTTGTTCCAGTGAATCCTCACTACAGAGGGATCGTCATTAATACCAGAGTTCTCAGATAACGATTTGATCTTCTCCACTGAAGACTCGGCAAATAAGGTAATCGCTTCTTCTAGGGTGGGGAAGGTAGGTTCTGGTTCAGGGGTGGGAGATGTAGATGCTGGTGGTGTAGGGGTGTTTTCAGTGGTAGGTTCAAAGTTATGGATGATGGGGTTTTCAGAGGGTGTTACGATGGGTGGTTCAGATGGAGGTGATAGTGGTTGTTCAGATGGAGATAGAATGTTAGCTTCTGGTTTAGATTGGTGGTGTGTGGAGAGGGCACGAGCCTAAAGCTGAGACAGAGTGGGAGATTGGGGGTCAGAGGTCTCTGAGTCATAGGAGATGGTGTAGTAAGGTGGGGATGAATGTGTTGAAGAGGGTGGTGATATGGGTTCAATAGACATTTTAGCTTCAGAGATGGGCAAGGTTGTGGCGGTGAGGTTAAATTTTTGAAGATGGGGTGATGGTGGGTTAGAGATGGGTGTTTAAGAGGGTTTGGTGGTGGAGGGTGAAGGTCCAGAGTGTGTGTATATTGGTGAGGTTTGAGGAATGGAAGAAGCAAGTTTCCTTAAATGAAGAGATAGAGAGTTAGGAGGTAGAGACTTACATGGAGATTCGGAGGAGGAGATCAGAGGGACAGGAGGTCTTGATACAACAGGTTCCCCCTGCTTTGCTTTCTTAGCCTTTTTGGACTTCTCAGAAGGTTCTCTCATTCTCTTCATGAAATTTGGTGGATGCTCAGGTAGCCAGTCCAAAGAGAAATCTAAGATATCAACACCTTGGTTGGCAAGATCCTGTAGATAATACGCAACAACCTCTGGAGGATCTATCTTTGAGAAGAGGTAGAGGCCATTGGATATTTTCCTCTGATCTTTCAAGGCTTCCCAGGAGGTGTCCAATGATGGCTTGACTAGAATCTTCTCAATTACCCCCATGCTCTTAGAATTTCGTGCATTCAGAGGCCTCCCAGTGTCAACAGTTACATCCTCCATCAGATTGTGATGGATCGGATGATCCACCAAGCCGCTCTCTATCAGAACGTCAGATATCAGCCTTCCCAGAAGGATGTAAGTTTCGGGCTTCATGTTGTTCCTGGTGTGTCTTATAGAGTCCCTCAGGTACTTGAAAAACAGCGCTGGCAGATTCAGCTTTAACCCTTTGTGGAGGCAGTAGAGGATACACTTCTGGTCAATGTTGATATAGTCTGAAGAGTTGGACGCTCGGCGGTGATGAATAGTCCCCAGAATGATCTTCATCCAGACTCTAAGGTTCTGATGAAGTTCCTTGTTCTTGGATGAATTACCCTCAATGTTCTGCTTGAAAATTGTTGGGGAAATTTCCTGGGACATGTATTTTGGCCTGGGGTTGATGGTGTAAAAACGTCTTCCCCCTGTCTTCTCCATGTTCAGAAGGGAAGCAATTGATTTCTCGGTGATGACGAACTTCACCCCCAGAACGTAGGACACAATATAGTGGTCGTTTGAATCTGCAAAATGCCATAATTCCTTGACCAGATATGTGTATACGGGACCATAGATCCTTTGAAACTAGTTTTCCCACCCTTGGTTTCTAAGTTCTTAATGAGTTCTATTCCATTTCTTTTCATATTCTCGAAATGAACCAAGGATTCACACAGTACTTCAAGCTTGTCAAACAGAGTGGCAAGGTTGATGTGGGGTTCACGATCCAAAATATGGGGTTCTTTGTATATGGGAGTGGAGATAACACCATTTGTTGTAGTGGTTTGTTGGGAAGAACTTTGATGTTGTTCCGTTGATTCCATTTGTTGTGAGTAGTTGTACACTAATTGTTGCTGGGAATCCATGAAGAAGAAGATGAAGTTGTTGAAGAACGTTGAAGAATGTTGAAGATGCTGAGGATGCTTGAGAGAGAGAGTGTAAGACCCCAATTTTGACCCTAAGATCCCTCATGTTATCTCATCATATGCATTAGCATTGGGATCATACCTAGGCATCCTCCTTACCCCTCATCCATTGGGTTTGTCTTGGGAGAGATCACCAAGCACTATGTGATTGTATCATACTTTGTATTTTATCATTCATTAACCAAAATACCAAAAATATGTCTTTGCATTTGTCTAACTCTTTTGTAGGTAGGGCACATGATCACCTTTGATTCATCAAGTTCATATATAGGGTTAAGACCCTCAATGCAAGGAGATCAATCAAGAAATGATCTACAATGTCTATTGGCATCATATATAAGTCCCCATGAGCTTCACTTGGTATTATGATCAAGAATCCTTCAAGAGTTTGGAATTGGTTTGCCTTGGAAACCCTAGTTCATCTGGGTATTTTGAGTAACTTCTTCAACAAGCTTCTTCAACAATTGATAAAATATTTCAAGGGATGCCTCAAATTTCACCATCTTATGCATATATGGTCTCCCATGAGTCCCAAAAGTCAAGAGAATTGCAAGTTAGCAAGTTTGTTGATGGTGGTTGACCAGAGGGATTCATCTGATCAAAACTGGGATTCCTTAGACCCTATCTCCTACAATTTTTATCATATGAAAATGATCCCAAGATAAAAGTTACTCTAAATGACATTCCAAACAACTTTTATGTTTAGGTCTATAGCTAGTTTTGCTTGGAAAGTCATTTTTTATGTTGAAAGATTATAGGTCATTTTGTCTAAACCCTAATTTGGAGGTCAACTTCCCAAGGCCATAACTTGCTCATTTTTTATGAGATGCAAGATTTCCAAGTTGCACAATCCAATTAAAGGTGTCCACTTCAACTTTTATGTTTGGAGAAGAGTTAATTCAACTTTTATGAGCATGTGATATGAGGATACTATATAGTTCATTTTGGACCAATACCATTGAACAAGTGATTTTCCTCAACTTCAAAAATGCATAACTCATTCATCCCAAATCAAAATGAGGATAAATTCATAACTATTTTGAAGTATTTTGAAATAGATACAACTTTGATGAAGACACTTTTCTCATTTGAAGCTCACATAAAAAGTTAGCCAAGGTGGACTAAGTGAACATATGGCTTGACACTTCCACCTTAGAATTCATCATGATAAAAACTTCAAATGGGAAAGTGTTCAACATAAGAGTTGTTCCTCTTGATCTAACCTTTCCAAAGAGTCCAACTTCATTCATTTTGGACAAGGTTTGAGTGGTCTGCGCATGGCTTGAACAGGGCATCATCATTTGGCAAGGATCAAACTTCAAACAGCTCCACACATTGGCCTTGCATTCTAATTCACTTTCAGACTCAATTACACTTGATTATGGACTTAATTGAGTGGCTTCATGGACCTGTACACGCCCATGCAAGCATGCATCATCCATTGCTAAATTTGGAATTTCAAATTCAAGGTGCAAATATCATGAGCTGCAACTATAAATAAGAGCCCCTAGCATCAGAATTAAGGACCCTTGCGCGCCAGCTTTGATCCAATACCTCAAACCCTCACATTTGAAAGGAGAAACCTGAGAATTTTCTTTTGAAAATTGAGTTTGAATCTCACTATTTGGAGATTCAAAACTCCAGGGATCCAAAGCTTCTGTTCCATTCTAAACCACTTCTGCAAGCTTCCTGAGTGAGATCAAGCAAGAATCAAAGCAAGAGAGATCGAGTTCTGCACATCATTGAAGGTATTTTCCATATTTTTTCTTCTCTTCGATTCTCTCTCAATTCTCATCAATTCTCTTGGATCCTTGATTGTCTGAAGTCCTACCAATGTAGGCAAGAATATTTAGTTGCTTTGAGGTCAAATCGAAGCAACTCAGTTCATGTACCTCAAATTTCAACTCCATATATCTCTCAATATACTTGGAGTTAGGATGAATTGAGGTCAGATTCGTGATCAGTGTCATTTTTACTTTAAAATCGTGCCTTCTTTTTCATTTTTGTGATGGTGATGAGTGAACCAGTCCGGCCAGGGTCGCCTGAGAAGGTGACCGGCGTTTTGCTCCGGTGATGCGCTGGAATGGTTCAGAGCCACATGATCATCTCATTTTGTTTTAATCACGAGCGTTAGTTTTAAATACCATTGGTGTGGCATGTTGACTCGTGTGCATGGTGGAACGCACGTTTGGATCCACTTGATTTGCCACCTCAATTAATGAGGGAGATCAAGTGGTCCACGTTTTTTCTGAATATTTGAATTTCATTTTATTTCCTTTATTTTCATAAATCATATTAATTTTAATATTGATCCAAAAATTATGGGAGTTTCACCAAAAAAATTAAAATAAAATCCTCTTTCATTTTCTGAATTAAAATTATTTTTTGGATCATTATTAATATTTTTCATGATTTAATTGATTTTGTGAATATTTTTAATTATTTAAAAATACTTTTAAGTTTCCAAAAATTATGAAATTTTTTCTCCAAGGTCCTTTGACCTTGTTTGACCTATGATAAATCTCATGGCCATTTCTTTGGTGTTTTGATGAGATTTTAGGAAATTGACCAACCATTATTTAATTTAATGCATTTTTTATTATTTTTAATTGTTTAAATGCCAAATTAATTGTGTAGAGCCATTTTAATTGATTTTGTGAGATTGACTTGTGTTGTTGGGCCTTGGTCAAGGTTGATTTGTCTTTGTTAGGTTAAGATCATTAAATTTAGGGGATAGATGGAATGTACATTCCATCTCCCAAAATGAAGGAATAATCTTAATTTGGTAAAAGTCCTCCTTTGACCAATTTGTGTTAAATCCATTCCCCCTCCCTCTTCATCTCATTCCCCTTCTTTATTCATTCATGACATGGACCTATAATATCTTTATATCTTAAGGCTAGTTGATTGCAAAATCAACATAAGTATGGATGAGATTAGGTGCCCCATTTTGCATATTCTTTTTGTGTGTGGTATGTTTCATGAGCATAGTCCATTATACTATGTCTCTAACATGCATTAACACCAAAATTCTATTGCTCGGCCTCAAATAGTTGTGACTTCTACATAAGTCCAATTACGATTGCTTAACATAGCGTTAAATTTTGATACAAAAAGGCATAGCATTCTAGTTAGTGAGATTGTAAATCTCCCCTCTTTCATGGTATTGTGTGGAAAGTTGGCCTTTTTTCCCTCCTTTGGAAGATGTCTTGGTTCAAGGATCCATGCTTATGATAAGTGGGTTGAGTCTTCTCCAAAGAATGACTTAAACAAAGCAAAAGCAATACTAACTTCTAATCAACTAACAACTAGCATTTAATTTCAAGTCATTTACTTTTATGCACTTTAATTTTTAAGATTTTAATTCATTTGCCATTATTCATACCATCCAATTTGTTTACTTTAATGCTATTTTCACTTTGCCCACTTGGGCCATATTTTGTGATACATTGTGTTTGTATATACATGTTTGTTTGTTTGGTATTTTGACCTTAATGTACATAATAAGAACAAAAACCCTAAAAAAAACATCTTGTGTGGACTGTTGGTTTGATCTGAGACTATTGGACTTAGAATTTAGGAAACACTCCCTATGCAAAGGACTTGGCCAATGCCAACTTTCATGAAACCAAGTTTCTTGTGAAGTGAACATTCATCTGATATAATATTGAAGATCCATTTGAGTTCATCTGCAACATGATCATATTGAAGCTGTTATTTTGAACCTGTGTCTTATGCCATCCTTGGAATCATTTGATACATGGGAAATTTGGGAAGAAGATCATGGAGTTGCTAAGCTTGGATATGGCTATCTTTATTTGATGCCTTGCTCTTCATCTTGCTATTTGTGTATTGATATTGCTTGATTTTAATGTCCAAGGGAATTTTTGGTTTCTATATGACATTCTTGTCTATTGGATTGCAGCCCATTGGTCATATCTTTTCAACTCTTAACTTTTAAATTTGTGCTTAGCATTAGTCTCTTCATCTCCTCCCCACTTCTTTAATTTCAAATCTCTCCCTTCTTTTAAAATCTTCTTTGCTTGTGTTTGTTTTCTAAACTTTGACCATATTGCAAATTAGAAACTTTGGCCTTATGCCATTGCATTTTCAAATAAAAATTCTCTTATCAAATTTATAAATAAGCTTAACTATACTTGACTTAAAATTTCAAAAGACAAAAAGAACTAAAACTCATTCAAATCATTTTTAGGCCTCTTGTGCCTTTGTTAAACTTAAAAAAAAATTTAAAAGCAATGCACTCACTTTGAAATTGATACCACGAACTACGAGGTTTTGATCCCTCATTTTTATGTTGGTATGTAGGCACAAGTCCGAAGGTCTTGTCAAACACAAAAATATAATTAATGAATTCTTTTCTCATCCCTCCACTCCATTTTATTGCCAACATCGTTTGTACAAAAACACATATGCACACAAAAAAGGGCTCCCTAGGAGTACCTGGGACACTTTGGGTGCTAACACCTTCCCTCTGTGTAACCAACCCCCTTACCTGTAATCTTTGGCATTTTATTAGTTTTGATTTGAAAACTTCTTACCTTTTGGGTTTTGTTCGTATTTTTCCCTTTTCCCTTGGAAACAATAAAAACACGGTGGCGACTCTGGTTTAATTGACGTCTGGCTTAACCATAGCTCGATGGTCATGAATTTACCGCTATAAAAATTAAGTGGCAACTCTGCTGGGAAGTAGTCTCTAGTGGGTTTAGCCTACTTTTATGTCTGTATATAATTGTATATTTCATGTTTGTATATTTGTTTGTATGATATAATCTGCTTGTTGTGCTTGGTGATATCTGAGTGGTGAGATAAGTTCTAACCCTAACTTGAGTGCAATTAAGATAGGAGGATGGTATAGTCATGTTCGACTTAGGTGGAGTAGTCCTTAACAAGTTGGCTTGAGACCCATCTACTCAGTGGAGACCCTTTTGGAGTTATGAATGTCACACAAGTCATTTGTAGTTAGGCATTAATATCTCTGATTTGGGGTCTGAGAAGCTGAGGACCATAGAACATTTTACCCCTCTTGGCCTATTTAGGACGTAGTGTGGAGAGTGTTCAAGTGTAGACTTGATAACAGTTGTTATGCGATACTACACTCAGACGAGTTTCTCTTGAGAATATTATGGGTTGATGAGTCAGTCATCCTAACCTGTAATATCCGATAGATGGAATTAAGACTCTTGGAACTTTTTAGAACATGATCTACAAGTTTTTTATCCTTAGTTCACTCCTTTGGGATGGTTCTTACCCAGACTCCATGCTCGTGACTCACAACAAACCCTTGATTCTTGGTTGATCCAATCAAGTCTTGTCAGTATCAATGGAACTTGGGTGTTGATAAGGTGTAAACCATAATCCACCAAAATGGATGATTGATATTTATGATGACTTGATTCATCCCTTGACCTTTGTTTGCCTTGTGTGTGATCCTCTATTTGTCATTGTTGTATTCATGCATTCATGTGCATCATAACATTCATCACACAAAAATTTCAAGGAACTAAGGTGTTATTTGCAAATATTTTCATACCATGCATTGTGGACGAAGGAACACTAAGAAGTACAGTTTCAGATGTCCCGATTTGAAAGAGTTAAGGAAGCTATCATATTTTGTATTAGAACCCTTGATTTCAAGCAACACCATGGGAAGCTTCTGTCTATCTTGTCTGTTATGTGGTTGAAGGACTTCTGAGTGTATTGGTTCAGTTCTATGACCCTCTCTACCGTTGCTTCACTTTCCCTGATTATCAGCTTGTGCCTACGTTGGAGGAGCATGCACATCTCTTGGGAATACTTGTTTCTGACAAAGTGCCTTTTAGTGGATTGGAAGAGATTCCCAGATCTCATATTATTGCTGAAGCTCTTCACTTGAAGAAGTTTGAGATAGAGGCTCATTAGGTGAAGAAAGGAGGGTTGTTTGGGTTGACTTCTTAGTTCCTCATCAAGGAAGCTACTGCCTTTGCTCAAGCCGTTAGTGTGGATGCTTTTGAAGCTATCTTTATGCTGCTCATCTATGGGTTGGCTTTGTTCTCTAACATTGACGGTTTTGTTGATGTTAACGCCATTAGAATTTTCTTGATTGGGAATCTTGTGCCTACTTTGTTAGGAGATATGTACTTCTCTTTGCATCTAAGGAATTCTAAAGGCGGTGGAACTATTGTATGTTGTGTTCCTCTCCTGTACAAGTGGTTTATTTTGCACTTGCCTCAGACGCCTGCTTTTATGGAGAACAAACAATGTCTAAGATGGTCTCAGAGACTTATGTCTCTCACTAATGATGATATAGTTTGGTATGATTATTCATTAGGTAGCATGGAGATTATTGATTGCTGTGGTGAATTAACTACAACCCTGCTTTGGCTCGTCGACAACTTGGGTTCCCCTTGAGAGACAAACCTAATAACACTTTGTTAGAAGGTATTTTCTATCAAGAGGGTAAAGATCCCCAACTTTTGAAGCAGAAGATTATGCATGCTTGGCATAATGTGCATAGGAAGGGAAGATCCGAGCTTGGTCCGTGCAATTGTGTAGCTTTGGAAGCTTACACTCTTTGGGTTAAGAAGAGGGCTTTGGAGTTGAAGATGCTTTATGCTTGTGAAAGACCTGTGTCTTTGGGTGTGGTTGAGCCATTAACCCTCCCTAACCAAGATGTAGAGGAGTTGGAAGACGCGCTCGCCAAGATGAAGCAAGAGAAGAATATGTGGGAAGAGCGTTTCCATGCTTTGAGCCGAAAGCATGAGGAGTTGCATCTTGAGTCTAAGGACAAAGATGCACTTATTGAGCTACTTGAAGACCGAGTGACGAAGAGGCAGAGAGAGCTAGAGGTTTCATCTTCCTCTAGTATGCCTCAACCTTTCGTTGCTTGGAAGAAGATTTTTGATCAGCTTGTCCTCGAGAAGACTCAGATGAAGGCTTCTTTTAAGACCGAGATCTGACGCATTCGAAGGAAGTACGCGCCTGTGGCCAAATCTTCTGATGTTGTTATTAGGGATCCTTAGGATGACTAGTCTCCTTTTCTCTTGTATTATCATTTGGTTTCTGAAATTGTACTCAATGTAATCCTTCCTATTATATAAATAAAAGAGATTTTTTGGTCAAACAAATTATTACAATTGTTATTATATATTTTGCAAATAATATAGTAAGTTCCTTGAAAATAAAACCAATCAAGCATTGCATTTCATGCATCATTTGCATAAGCAGGTTTCATTTTCGCCAGATGTCTCATTGGTATTTCTTCTGTGCTTCAGCCAAGCTAACTCATCGATATAATACATGTGCCAATCACCCAAGGATTATGGAACATCTAGAGCAAGAGAATAGAGATTTGAAGGAAGAGATTTCCCGTCTGACTGCCATGACAAAGTCAGTGCTATCCGCTCAGAGTCAGTCTTCTCTCCTCCTCAGAGGACTGTTATTTCCGAGGTTGCTACCTCTACAGTTCCTGCCATTGCTGCTCACTTTGCGCCTAACATGCCTTTCGGATTCCCGTGGGGAATGCCGCCTAATTTCGTGCCTGAAGGATTCGTGCCTACATTCGCTTCCATGTCAGCATCTAGCCCGGTCATGTTTGTGCCTCCACCTGTTGTGCATACTCTACCCCGTGTTGAAGACACCATCTATCACTCTAATTCGTCTAAGGGTCCTGATGTGTATGAAAAGATGGATGAGATGAAAGATCAATTCCTTGAGCTGCGAAAGGAGTTGAAGACTTTGAGGGGTAAATATCTGTTTGGTAAGAGTATTGTGGAACTTTGTTTGGTTCCAAATGTTAAAATCCCGGTGAAGTTCAAAGTGCCTGACTTTGAAAAGCACAAAGTGAATACATGTTCACTCAGTCATCTTGTGATGTACGCCAGAAAGATGTCTACGCAAACCGATAATGATCAGTTATTGATCCATTATTTTCAAGACAGTCTGACCGGTGCCGCTCTGAGGTGGTACATGCGTTTGGATAGTGTGAGTGTCCGCATGTTCAACGATTTGGGTGAAGCCTTTGTGAAGAAGTACAAATATAATGTTGATATGGCACCAGATAGAGATCAGTTAAGGTCATTATCTCATAAGGATAAGGAGACGTTTAAGGAGTATGCTCAGCGATGGAGAGAGCTTGCCGCTCAGATTACCCCTCCTTTGGAAGAAAAGGAGATGACCAAGATTTTTCTCAAGACCCTGAGCTCATTTTATTATGACCAGATGATTGCCAGTGCCCCCAGTTATTTTACCGAGATGGTAAACATAGGGATGAGGCTAGAAGAAGGTGTCCGAGAGGGACGGTTATCTAAAGAGGAAGCGTCATCTAGCAAGAGGTATGGTAATAGCTTTGGTAAGAAGAAGGAAGCAGAGACTAATGCAGTGTCCATTGGGAGGCAAAGAAGGCCTCATGTAAGAAGAAACAAACCACCCTGTCAACACCATCATCAAGTATCATCTGTGATCCAGGATTTTCTAACAATCATACAACACCAATTCAACAACAACAACAACGTCAACAACAACAGCCACAGCAATGAACAAACGCCTACAACAACAACAATACCAACAATCATCAACAACAACAAAACTTTGAGAGGAAGAAGGTCTCTTTCGACTCGATTCCTATGACAAACGCAGAATTGTACCCATCGTTGGTTCTCAAGAACCTGTTGCAACCAAGAAACCCACCTCAAATCCCTGAAGCACTTCCATGGTGGTATAAACCGGAACTTCGTCGTGCTTTTCACCAAGAAGCTCTCGGTCATGATATTGAGAATTCTTACCCTCTGAAATATGAAGTCCATAAGCTGGTTACAAGTGGAATGGTGTCCTTTGAGGATCGTGCATCGAACGTCAAAGCTAATCCATTACCTGCCCATGGGAATTCATCTGTTAATTTGGTGGAAGGTTGTCCTGGAGAGTTCAAGGTATTTGATGTCTGCTTTATTAGAAGGTCCTTGGTGATGATGCACAAGGATATTTGTTTGGTAAGCGATTGTGAGCATGACCATGATGGTTGTAAAATTTGCAGTGTCAATCCCAGAGGTTGTATGGTTGTGAAGAGAGACATCCAAAGGTTGGTGGATGAAGGTTTGATTCATATTGTCCAGTCCCGTCATATAGATGACTATGTGAATATTATAGTCCCAGTATTCAAAACTCCTGAAAGAATAGTGATCCAGTACGACAGCAACAACAGTAACAGCATCAGCAACAGATCCGTATCGTCGTTGGTTATACGGTTAGCGGGTCTTGTCCCGTATGTAGCTGATAAGGCTGTCCCATATCAGTACAATGCTACCATGCTAGAGAATGGTCAAGAGGTTCCTTTACCTACGACCAGTTCTGTTGTAAGCATAGTCGATGTTACTAAGGTGACCCGCAGTGGTCGAGTTTTTGGGTCGGTGTTCCCAAAGAATATGGAGGATATATCTGTTAGCAAGAAGGTTGATGCGCATGTGGTAGATTCTGCTAATGTTCCAAAGTGTGAGTCTATTGAATCCAGCGGTTTGAAGCCTAGCGATGACGATGAGGTGCTTCGTCTGATCAAAAAGAGCGAGTTCAATATGGTGGAGCAGTTGCTCCAAACCCCCTCCAAGATTTCAGTGTTGTCTCTGCTTATGAATTCTGAGGCGCACAGAGAAGCACTACAGAAAGTTCTAGAGCAAGCTTATGTAGAACATGATGTTACAGCGGATCAGTTTGATCATATTGTAGCTAACATCACTTCCTGCAACAATCTCAGTTTTTGTGATGAAGAACTCCCCGAGGAGGGTAGAAATCATAACTTGGCCTAACACATTTCGATGAATTGTAAAGATGACGCTCTGTCGTATGTGCTGGTAGACACTGGCTCTTCATGGAATGTGCTTCCGAAGTCAACTTTGCCAAAGTTGTCATACCAAGGTGCTCCTATGAGATATAGTGGTGTGGTCGTCAAGGCTTTTGACAGTTCTCGCAAGACTGTGATCGGCGAAATGGACCTTCCAGTAAAGATAGGTCCGAGTGATTTTCAAATTACTTTCTAAGTAATGGATATCCACCCGGCCTATAGCTGTTTATTGGGAAGGCCATGGATTCATGACGCATGAGCCGTTACTTCAACGTTGCATCAGAAGTTGAAATTTGTTAAGAATGGGAAGGTTGTTATTGTTGGTGGGGAGAAGGATTTTTTGGTAAGCCACCTTGTAACACCTCAAAATTTGCCCTCCTCTCTTGGGACTAGCATTATCATTTTGCATATAATTTTAGGTCATTAGGCATTGCATATTGCATATCATGTGGTTACATTGTGCGATCTATCTTCCCAAGTCTTGATTAGAAGATGAGGAAGTCTAAGTGCAAGCCTAGGGTTTATTGACTGATCATTGGCCATCTGAGGATTGGGCTGTGAATTAGGGTTTTATGATTCTCAATGGATATTGGTCTTCATCTTGATTACAATGATACATCATCATCATCATGGTTTGTTTTCATCAAGTGATTGAAGCAGATTCCTTGAGATTAGGGTTTTGACCACTGGTCAACCCTAATCAGTTGCATTGGGCCAATCTGGGCATAATCAGGAGATGGGGTTTATGATGGTTATGGGGTTCATTCTATGATTATATTGTGCTTATGGAGGCTGGGGTATCACCCTTGAGCCATTTCAGTTGGAGATTGGGGCTCAGATTGATCTATGCATTGCCTGATTCATCTGTCAGTTGAAAAGTCAACGGTGGTCAACTGTACATGATCTGATGGATTTGGAGGTGAAAATGAGTTGGATACACTTCATTCATGTTGGAACAAGTGTTAAATGACATTGCAAAGCTTAAGAATGGAGAAAATCAAGTCAGGACAAAAACTGCCAAAAATAGAAAGTGACTTGTAATTGAAGTTTCCAAAAATGGAAAGTTTTTGACCTCAAAGCCACGTGTCCAAGGAAGCTTCAAATGAAAAATTGTTCAACATGAAAGTTGTATATCTTGTTCTCACCTTTCCAAAAAGTCCAAGAACTTGAAAATCCCATGTATGGTTGGAAAATTATGGCTCGGTGAATTTCAGAAATGACCCATAATCAGGAGGCCATAACTTCCACATGGAGTGTCCAAATTGCAAGTTCTTTATATGCACAAACTCCATTTGACATGTACTTTCATGGTGCATAATTGGATATTTTCAAAAGTGGCCAATGCAAAAAGTCAAATTTCAACTTGACAGTTAAAATGGACCAAGGGCAAAATTGTCCAACTTGTGAAATAATTGGAATTTTTGAGTGGGGATTTTTGCTACACCTCATGAATGGCATTTAAAAGTTGTTGGAATCATCATTTCATGGCAAAGGCTTATGGTTTGAAAATTGGCCATTAAAATGAAATTGCAAAATTGGACAAAGTGGCATTACATGGTGCTTTTTCAAAATACACATCCAATGAGAGTGAGGCAAGTGGCAACAGCTCACACATGGCATTTGGAAGTTGTGTGAGCTGTCAAATAGGTGGCAATGAGCTGGCATGTGAAATTCCTTTTTTGCCCTCACTTGAAAAAAACCAATTTCACTAATCATCTCCAAATGGTTAATTAACATGATTAAGTGATGATTAAGCACACATATATAATCTTAATCTCATTCTAATCATAAGAAAAAAATCATTTCATCAAATTCAGATCTGAAACTTTCCAAATTCTCTCAAAATCTCAAGAACACCAAAATCTTCAAATTCATCAAACTTCATCAATCTTTGATCAATTTGCGAAATTCTTGTTGCATTGATCTTGAATCACCACATGCTCCATCTGTTTTTGCCTTTCCACATCCAAAACCGTGCCAAGCTCCACTGTTCAAAGAAGCATCATCAACGGTGAATCGTGAATCCAAGCATTAGGAGCGAAATCGAGTGAATCCAAGCTTTGCATCTCATTTCTACTAGCACATACTACATCTGTTTGGAGCTGGATCACGCGAAGAACGCCAAGAACAACACTGCCATAGCAGGTATGTCACGTTTTCGAGTAACACGATTCTTCAACTTAGCATATGCGTTTGGTAGTGTGTTTCACGTAGAGTGTAGTGATGCTTGTAGTTTTGCGAATGGATAGCTATGTAGGAAGAAATCTGGATTCGAAATTTTGAGAGCAAACCCTAACATGATCGATTCGCATGATATAGCAATTGTTAGGTTAAAATAAGTTCATATTTGGATTGTACACGTTGAGACGGTTCGAACGGTTAGCTACTTGCTCGTTTTGGTGTTGATTTGGAAAATTCGTGTTCTTGAGTGTTCATTGCATTTCTGGAAAAATCTGGAATGGAAGGGATGAAGTTAGTGTGTTTGATCTGAAAAACCATTTGAATTTTCAAACTGGACGTTTACTGCCCCCGCGCTCATATTTACAACTATGCCACTGCAATTTCATTTTAATTATATTAATTCAAATAATTATTAGAAAATTCACAATGACTTTAAAAAATTCATAGAAAATCATAGAAAATTCAGAAAAATGTGGAAATTTTTGTGTTGACTTTGTTGTTGACTGTAGGATTTTTTTGACCTATTGGTCAAAGTTGTGCATGGTAGAAATAATATTTGACCTAGGGTTCTTTCACATATGTGCATTTTTGGTACCTTGTGCTATTGTGATCATGAAATCCTCATATTCTAAAAGAAATTCTTGAAAATTTTTGTGATGATTCTTGACTGATTGTTGCTCATTTCCATGTAAACTTTATGAATTTTTGATGCCTGACCATTGAGTTATGAATTTTGGAACTTAGGTGTGACAATTTGTGTCACACCTCATTATGTCAATTTGCTGGATTTTTTTGAGTGACCTATACTTGGTGAAATGATGTGAAATTTTGCATGATGGTTCATTAACATGTTAAGATGCTATGTGAATTTTTGTGGAATTTTATGTGGCATTTTCAATTTGATTTCCATTTTTCATCTCTGTTGGTCAATTGTGCAAGCTTGTGTGATATAGGTTGGTAGATTTGATGTGAAATGCTCATATGTTATTGAATGATCATGAAATTTTGTATGATAGTTATAGACACATGATGTGACATCCCTGTTTTGGTCTCACTCATTTCTTTACTGTTTTCATTGAGTTATGAATTTTTGAAGTGGAAGCATGTGTTGATGTTGTGATTTGGAGCATATAATTGTGTCTGTTTTTGTTGATTTTCATTGACATGGTTCCATTTGCCCAATTAAGCTGAAATTTGGTGTGCCATACCTGGATTAGGTCCTGTTTAGGTGTAATTTATTTGAGAATTTTTGAAGTTGTTTTGATGTGGATTTGAATGCAATAGTTCTGTTTGCATGTTTGGTGCTTCATTTGAACTAGTTTGCCTTGTTTTGTGCATAACATGAACATGATGAATGATATAAACATGAGACTAATGGTGTTTGCTCTTGTTTGACATTAATTTGACTTTGGTTGGTGAATACCTTGCTGTTTAGGAATTTTTCTTGCCTTTGGACCCTAGGCTTAGCCTAGTGGTCTTGTTGCTAATATTTGCTTGATTTTTCAGGATCAAAAGCATAATGCACATGGAGAATGAATCAAATTGATTGAAATGGTGTTGTTTGATGTTTGTACACTAACATAACATTGTTTTGTAGGTGGTGAAGCTTGGGCTTAAGCTTTGAGCTTGCCTTGTTGTACATTGATCTGTATAGTTTGATTGAGTGAATACTTGCTGTTTATGGTTTGTCTGTCTGATTACTAACTGTGTTTGATTGTTTCCAGGTACTTTAGTTGCTCAGTTCCTTGTGAACTTTTGCTTTGCTTTGCTTAAGCAACTTGCATAGAGGTATAATTTTCTAACTTCATGTAGTCTGGGAGACCCGGCTGTTACCGGGCCGGGCAAATGTCTGAAGTCCTCCTTAAGAGGCGATGATTGTGATTGTTTAATTTTGTGCCTAAGCAGGTAAAGTCCTTAATCAAGGCAATTGGTGGAAGGTAGGGATAAGCAATCTATCCCCCACTATTCTGTGAGTCTTCTCCTTGCTCCCATTACATGGTTGTAGCATTGAGATCACAAGCCCAAGATCCTGTGCAGTGCACATTGTGTCAGAGTCTCTGAGTATAGAAGGGTTCCCCCATTCTGGACCCATGCTCATTTGTCAGAAGCTCTCCCTGGTTAGGGATAAGAGCTGTGAGGTCTGATCCTCACTTCATCCTTTCATCTGCTTCACCTTAGCCTCGTAATGGCAAGGTTAAGAGCAAACCCAGCCCGTACAGACGACTCGCTTCGGCAGTCAAACCTATTGATTGAGCCCCCTTGTTTGGCTATAGTGCGTGCTATGTGGATATCTGATTGACATGCTTGTTTGAGATGCTTGTTCTCATTTGATGTATGCTTATATTCTGTATGCTTATGTGTTTGCTTCTTTCCTGGATAGGAGTAGTTTGCTTATGCAAGTAGGATAGAAACCTGAACTTAGGGCAACGATGCATGACAACACTAGGCTCGAGTCCAGCTCCCTGGTAGTGCGTCTTCCCCGGTTTCTGGCTGAAATCTTTTTCCCTTTCAGGGGAACTACATCGCCCTGATCCTTGTTCCAGACGAGGTATGTAGGCAGGTGGTCGTGCGAGACCACTCCGGGCAACCTTTTTATTTTTGCGTGTGTTTACTTGTTATCTGATTGTGTGTTTGGTTCGGATGCCGACGTAAGCCCAGTGATTGGCTGTCGGGCTCCACGTTTGCCCTTTTGAGTGTGTTTTGGTTCGGATGCCGACGTAATTCCATCCAGTGGTTGTCGGGCTCCATGTTTGCCACCCTCGCTTGTTTGTATGTTTTGTGTTGTTTGGCGTGTGTAAGCCGAACTACAGTGGCTTTGATTCTTGTTCCAGACAAGATATGTAGGCATAAGGTGCGATACCTTATCGAGCTCGTTCCTCTTAACCCCACCTGCGTTCCCTGTGTGTGTGTGATGTCTAGCAACCTTTTCTTTTCTTAGAACGTGGATCCCGTCGAGTACGACGGACGTGAGGGGTGCTAATACCTTCCCCTTGCGTAACCGACTCCCTTACCCTGTCTCTTTGGTCGCAAGACCATTTCCTTTCCAGGTTTTTCTGAGCGTTTCCTTTCCCTATTTTGGGATAAATAACGCGCAGTGGCGGCTCTGTGTGTGTTGTGTTTTTATTCGAGCTTCGCCGGTTGATTTTTCGCAGGATGCGACAGCTGGCGACTCTGCTGGGGATTTTTCAGATGTAGACCTGTGCTGGTCCATCGTCCCTGAGCGAGTCCTTCCTAGCGTTCTAGGATTGGTTTGGGTTGTTTTGTGTTATTTATTGCATTTATTATTCTAACCATTGTATATATTTGCATTAATGTCTGCATGCATCATACTATCATGTTGTTGTCGTCCTCTATGCAGGTGGTTCCTCTGTGTGGGGTGGGTGTTCTGAGTGGGGCTAAAACCCAGGCCCGAGTACACACCTAGGATTAGTGTGGGTCTCACGTTCCTCATTTGCTAAATCAGCATGATGTTGTAACGTGACATACCACAAGTCGGACGAGGTTCATTTGATAGTGCTTTCCATTGTGGAATATTTCACTTTGGTTGAGTTACTTCATCTGAACTATTGACTCTGGTGACCGATCATTTCCCGGATCTTTGGTTTAGACGATCTCAGGAGAGCTACAATGGCACACCCGAAAGGGCAAACCCATTGAGTATCTCCGCCCGATTGTCGAGACTATTATCCGCCTTAGGATGACCTGTTTAGAATTTACCTGTGAGGGGAGGGTGATTCTTACAGATGCATGTTCAGATGGTGACTCAAATGGTGACTTTTTGTTCCGTGGGTCTTATTTATGAGTCAGATTTATGGCCATTTATTGCCGAGACGCCGGAGTGCTGTCCATGGACATTTATCAGTGGGGATCCGTTTATTTCAGGATTCCCCGGGCCGAGTTATTTATTAGTGGGGATCCGTTTATTTCAGGATTCCCTGGGCCGATTCAGATAATGGTGAGTGTCTGCTCAGAGACTGATGATGATGATGATGATGTATCCGTCTTCCGTTTATTTCGGAACCCGTGGGTCAGATTTGTGGTTATATTCTTCCTCAGATGGTTATGATCAGTTCAGAGACCATATTCAGTGCAACAGATGATCAGATGGCTTGGAGGATGGCAACGCATTGCATTCATTCATCAGCATCATTGCATTTTGCATTAATTGCATCTAACACATGTTTACCCATATGCAGGGACACTTTTGACCGAGATCCTGGTTGAGAGACTTTCTGTTCAGATATGAGGACCGGTCTGAAAGACAACGTTGCCTACAGTTTCTTCAATCCAGAGATTGGTGTGCTGAAGGAGATGATAGCATTGATTACACCCGACCATGTGGGGATGTTCAGAGAGGCATACGGTAGTATCCTGAAGATGGTTTTCAGACTCACTGACAGCGACAGAAGTGCCATTCATACTCTTCTCCAGTTCTATGACCCGGGTCTGAGATGTTTTGTATTCCCGGATTATCTGTTGGGACCTCTGATGGAAGACTATGCTAGCATTCTGGGTATGCAGATCCGAGATCAGATTCCTTTCTGTGCTATTGAGAGAGAGCCAGATGTCCTTGGGATTTCCTGTGCTCTTTATTTGAGTCCGGAAATGGTCAAGGAAGGTTTGAAGGAGAAGGGAAAGTTACCCGGTTTTCATTTGAGTTTCTTGGAGGCTAATGCCAAGGAACATGCTGCTATGGGTAACTGGAAGACGGTGTGCGCATTGATTGCTGTGAGCATTTATGGGATTATCTTATTTCCTAATCAGAAGAATTTTGTGGACCATAATGCTATCAGACTGTTCATGCAGAGAAACCCTGTTCCTACACTGATTGGAGATGTTTACTACTCAGTGCATAACAGGAATGAGAAGAGACGTGGTGGTCTGATCAGGTGCTGCTCTCAGTTGCTCTTCAAATGGTTTATAGGATATTTGCCTTCCCGAGGTGCCTTTGTTCAGATTGATCCCAGTGTCAAGTGGTCCTTCAGATTGATGGGTCTGCGGGCTGATGACATTGCTTGGACTCATAATGGCTTGGCTGGACAGGATTTCATATATAGCTGTGGGAGATTCCCCAATGTGCCTCTCATAGGAGTTCAGGGTTGCATCAACTACAACCCGACGCTTCTCAGGAGGCAGATGGGGTTCGCCATGGAAGTTCCTCCTCTTGAGCGGGAGATTCAGGAGTCCTTTTACTTCTCAGCTGAGGGCGATCAGGCCAAGCTGGTGCAGGTGTCTGGGGCATGGCGCAACATCCAGAAAAAGGGCAAGGTTCCTTATGGTAAGGTCAACTGTCGGTATTTTCCTCTTTTTGAAGATTGGTTGCGGAAGAGGATTGAGCTCACATATCTACCGTTTCTTGGAGGTGACTCTGTGTGTCCTAGGATCGAGGGACCAAGTTCTTCTGTCAGCATGGAAGAATTCCTCGAGATGAAGAGGGCCAGAGATCAGTTACTTATGGAGAAGGCGGAGTTGGAGATGACTGTTGCTCGGTTTCAGGCAGCTAATCAAGAGATCAAAGTGAAGATGGAAGATCAAGACAAGCGACACGCCTTGGAAGCCAAACGCTTTGAGATGGATACGGCCTACTATGGGAAGATCAGCCAAGCTTTAGCATCATCCAACAGGGAGCACGACATCACCAAGGAGAAGCTGTCCAGAGCGTCACAGGTCATTGAGGATGAGAAGAGGAGACAGATCCTTGTCCGAGATCAGAGGGATGCTAGGGCCCGAGTTCTGGCTGCAGAGTGGAAAGCGGAGAAAGCAAAGATCAGGGCTGAGAAAGATCACTACATGGCTGAGAGAGATCACTACTTCAGGCAGATGAAGATTCATCAGAAGGAAGTGGGGAGATTGCAGCAGGAGAACACCGAACTCAGGTTCGCCGCAGAGTTCGCAAAGATGGTTGATGATACAGGGCCTTCCGTGGGACCTTCGTCAGGCTAGTTTTGTTATTTGTTGTGGACTACCGTCAGGCTTGTTGACGGAATTCACTTGTCTGTATTTCTTTCCTATTCTGGAGGATTGTATTTGATTTTATCTGATTGGATGTATGACTATGGCACTGTTTGTGCACTATTGGCTATGTGATGGTTATTTTTCATTCAGTGATTGATCTTCACGCTTTATTTGCTTTACCGTATGTACTCGCACAAGCACACACATGGTTGGGGGTATCATGCTAGATCACCTATCTCCGATCTGCACGATGAAATCAAACGCTGCAAATCAAAATATTGCTGCCGGGTTATTATATGTCTCCATGAAGCCAGGATCGAGAGACAAAGTGTTCCTCATGTGGATAGACACTGCATTCATGCATAATAACTTGTTTTCTGTTTTGCAGGTGTCAGTTTCTAACCTGTTTGATTGACACAGGAATGATGAATCCGTCCAACGCTGACGTTCTCGAGCTGAAAGAGAAGATGGGAGAGCTGATTGATGTCATGCGAGAGTTCGCCTTGGGGCAGAAAGTAATTGCCGAAAAGGTGGGGAGGATTGAAGATTGGCTGAAGATGGGGAACATGCAAGGAAACGTTTCGTCGTCTGGACCGCAGAAATCATTTGGTGATGGTCAGCCTAAGAAGGGGGATGGCGCGAGTGCTGTGTCTGTGCATGCCCAGAGAGGACGCGGTAGGGGTCGGTACTACCAGCACACTGCTGCAGTAACCATCCCTGCTGGTAATCAGTTAATCCGACAGCAACCTCAGCCAACCCCACAGAAGATACAGGGAGCTGGGAGCCAAGTGAAAGGAAAAGGGGTTGATCGTCATTTTGACAAGCCACCCATGCCATATGCTGCTCTGTTTAAAAAGTTGATGGATCTTGGGATGGTTCAGCCAAGGATGTTAGCTCCAGTGAGATCAGATCAGAGGCCGCCTAACTATAATGAGAACGCCAGGTGTGAATTTCATTCTGGTGCGCCTGGGCATAACATTGAGGGTTGTAGAGCCTTCAAGCATACTGTCCAAGATCTGGTGGATTCCAAGGCCCTCAATTTTACATTGTCATTGAATGCCAATGCCAATCCCATTCCGGCGCATGGACAGGCGATGGTGGGTGCAATTGCTGAAAATTCAGATCGCGTCTATACGGTGGGGGAAGAGACTGACAGTGACTGTGAACTTGAGTCCTGGATAAAATCGTGCGTGGCAGGGAACTGGAAGGCTTAAAAAGATCAGCACTGTCACTCATCCGGAAGAGTAATAATTTCTTGTTTTCAGTTTATATGCATGAAAGCCTTACGTGTTGCCCGACACGTAATGGTCAATTGTAAGGGCCACCTCATGTTTAAATTTGCATTTCTGCATCATTAATAAATGGATGTTTTTCAGTCAAAAAGCGGTGTTCTCTGTTTTTCATTTATTTTTGCAGTTTAAAAACAAATAAAAATGGCAATGTTTATTTTCATTTTTCTTTTTGATTTGTCTCCTCCCAACTTCAAAAATAATTCTCCGGATCTCGTTGATAACAATTTGGTTACACCTCATATGACTTCGACAATCCGAGCAATCAGGCTGAAGAAGAAGGCGAAGAAGATTGTGATCTGCTGGAATTAGCCAGGACGTTAAACAAGAGGAGAAGGTGATTCAGCCGCACGAGGAGCGGGTTGAGGTTGTTATTCCAAGCACCGCCGAGGTCAGGAAGGAAGGGAAAGTTGAGGCCGCTTCAGAGGCGAATCGAGAGCAGAATGGTAGCCTTGTTGAAAGAGCATGTGGATACCTTCACCTGGTCATGTCAGGATATGCCAGGGTCGGATACCGGTGTCGTTGTGCACAAGCTACCATGGAGAGAAGACAGTCCTCTGGAGAAGCAGAACGCCAGTGCTACTTATCAGAGAGCCATGGTGACTTTGTTTCATGATAGGATTCATCATGAAATTGAATGCTATGTTGATGACATGATAGCAAAGTCCCAAACAGGAAAGGGGCATCTGGCAGACCGGGGCAAGTCGTTTGACCGGTGGAGATAATTCAGACTGAGGTTGAATTCAGATAAGTGCACTATCAGAGTGCGGGCCGGTAAGCTGCTGGGGGTTTATTGTAAATAAGAGAGGAATCGAGGTTGATCCTGCTGAAAAAAAAATATAAAATATGCCTGAACCGAGGATAAAGAAAAGAGGTTCGTGGTTTCTTCGAAAGATTGAACTAGCTGTCATGGTTCACATCTCATCTAACGGCCACGTGCGAACCTATATTCAAGATGTTGGAAAAAAAAATCAAACGGTCAGGTGAAATAATGATTGCCAAGGGGCATTGAAAAATAAAAGGATAAGTTGCAGGAACCTCTGATTCTGATACCTCTTGTGGAAGGAGCAATTGTTAATCTGGTACTTGACGGCCTTCGAGGGGTCTACGAGGTGAAGTGGGTCAGCATGACGCGTCTTGTCGAAAAGAGCATGCAATTTACCTTAGCAAAAAGTTTACCGACTGTGAAACAATACATTCACTGTTCGAAAAAACTTGCTGTACTTTGGCATAGGCTGCTCGCCGACTAAGACAGTATGCTGATTCATACCACTTTGTGGATTTCCAAGATGGATACGATCAAGTATGGGTTTGAGAAGCCAGCATCGACCGGATGGGTTGTGAGAGTGCAAAAGAATGTTGACTGATCAGTATACTCTCAGAAAGCCATCAAAGGGGTATTGTCTGATTACATAGCCCAGCAACCCGGGGAGGATTATCAACCGATGAAGTTTGAGTTCCCTGATGAGGACATCTCGAGGTGCTCTAATCGAAAGATTGAGAGTAACCGATCCCGGAGGAGGGGCCTGACCCTGAATCCGAACGGATTCTGATGTCTGATGGGGAGGTTAAGGTGAATGAGCTGTTGTTGCCTGGATAACGTCTGAATGCACCGACGGTGTGATTGTGCAGAAAATGGTGGTAACCTACAAAGACTGGCATGAAATGTTGCCGTTTGCGTTGCATGGGTATCGCACGTCGGTGCGCACATCTACTGGGGCAACTCCATTCTCATTGGTATATGGGATGGAAGCTGTGTTACCTGTTGAAGTTCAGATTCCCTCTTTGAGAGTCCTGATGGACGTGAAATTGCAAGAGGCTGAATGGGTAAGGACCAGGTACGAAGAGTTGAGCCTGATAGAGGAAAAGAGGCTGGCAGCCATCTGTCATGGACAGTTATATCAGCAGAGGATGAAGCGTGCTTTTGACGAGAAAGTACGACCTCGGGTGTATCACATGGGTGATACGGTGCTGAAAAGGATCCTTCCTCCTCAAAACGATAGAAGGGGCAAGTGGACACCGAATTATGAAGGTCCGTTCGTGGTCAAGAAGGTTTTCTCTAGTGGAGCCTTGTTGTTAACGACCATGGATGGCGAAGATTTTCCATCCCCTGTGAATGCGGACGCAGTTAAAAAATACTTCGTGTAAGGAGACCCGCTGGACGAAAAGAACAAAATAGTTCAGGCAAAAATGGGCATCCCGGCGAACCAAAAACAGAAAGAAAAGGTTCGGGCAAAAATTAGGGATAAAAATGAAAAATGTACACCCGGCAAGTCAAAAACCTGAAAAGGCGACTTGGGCAAAAAAGGGTATCCCGGTGGACTGAAAACCCGAAAGGGCGGTCCAGGCAAAAGAGGGATTGAAACGAACAACTGCGTCCCGCATGATCGTTTGCGCTTTGGTTAAAGCATCATGGATAATACCCGACAGGGATCGATCAGAAGCGTCTTGTTCAGAAGGCAGAAAGAACGGAGAGTCTGAGGACATATGGGGTGTAACCGAGTTGGAACTCGATGAGATTGCGGGTTTCACATTGCCATTAGGATAGATTTTTCCTTTTGTGCGCAATTACCTCTTTTCAGGAATTGCTTCCTTTGTATTGTTCGATTTGAGCCACACTTTTCAAATCAATAAAATGCAAATTCAGTCAAATAATTTTGTTTTTGTCTTTCATTACCACTTTGATTGCAAAAACATCCAGAGTATTTTTGATAAAGAATCTTGCATTTTAAGACATACAGGTTCCTTCCAATGCATGTTTATAAGATTGAAAGCTTGAAATCTTATTCGGAAGGTTGAGTGACCCAAGTGTTGAAATCTTGACACGCCTGGGGCACGGTTTTATCTAACGATCTGTTTTGCAGGAATTGTTGGATATTCTTCATTCACTTGCAGGTTGTGAGGTGGAAACTTTGTAACAGATCCCCAGAGAGTTCGCTCAGGAACGAATGGATGAAAAATGACGAAGTGACGTTGAGACGTACGATGATCCTTGATGATAATCAAGAAGACTCTTCAAAATCGGAAGATTGGAAAGTCTGTAAAATTCCCCGCAGAGTCCGATCAGGGATAAGCGAGTTGGAGAACGGTAGGGAGAGACGACGAGGGACGTCCGATGACCTTTGGAATCAATCAAGAAGACTCTTCAAAGTCAGAAGATTGAAATTTATGTACAATCCCAGGAGTACGTTTCTCGTCGAGCGCGGAACGATTTGGAATACAAGATGATGGAGCAGAAAAGGTCCAGACGAGTCTGGGAGTTCTCAAAAGTGGAAAGCTGATACTAGAATTGGAGGTGGATACCGTGGTTCGACGAGTCGACGGGTGTTCTGTGCCAACTTTTCTCATTTCCCAGCTAGGTCCCCAAGCGGAGTTATTGGGCTAACTCCCCAGCAGATCTAAGGTCTGTGACTTCCCCAGCCGAGTTAGGATGGGTATCTCCGGCAGGTTTACAACGATGTTTCCTCAGCAGCCAGGTCTGAAGGTTGTTATTCCCCGAGTGGATCGGGTTTCAAGGAAATATATCTCCAGCAGTGTTCATCCTACCAGTGGATTGGACAAGTGCCCGTAGTGGACAGATATCAGCGTCCCCAGCTGAGCTGATTCTACCTATGGATTGCGTGGGTTGTCCCCAGCGGAGTAGTATGCGTTCCCTAGCAGGGTCAAGATGGTTATCTCCAGCAGGTGATAGAATGATGCTTCCCCAGTTGAGTCTGGAGGTTGTTATTCCTCAGCGGAGTATTTGTGAGCATTTCCCCAGTGAAGTCAGCAGGTATCTGTGAGGGTTTCCCGAAGCAGAGTCAGGATTGATATCCTCAGCAAGTCGAAGACTGTTGTATCCCCACAGAGTGTTGGTGGTGCTTATCCCCAGCCGTTTCTCGAGTGGATTGTGTGTAAAGGAGGTTCTTTCCCAGCAAGGGTTGCCTTATTCCCAGCAGCAGTGCTATTCCCCCAGCAGGGTGGAAATCGGAGCGGTGACGAGTTCCTCAGCAGAGAGTCTCGTATTCCTCAGAAGAGTCCCTTGAGGGGGATATTTCTTTTTTTATGCATTCATCATGAAAAAAATAGCATGGCATATTGCATAGAAAAATAAATGATCACGTAGCATTTCCATAATTATGGAGCATTACGCAGAAAAATCAATCATGCATCATTAAAAGCATCTGCTAGTCTCAAGCTGTGGTTACCGTTTGAGAGGTGATGTTGCATCAAAGTTTCTGTCGAGCGAAGATGGGAATGATAGACCAATTTTCCGGTGTTCAGACCGAGGCGGTATTCAGACCGAAGAAGTTTCCGACGATCAGGTCGATGTACTTATGGCATTCAGGCCAATTTTCCGGTGTTCAGGCCGAGCCGGTATTCAGACCGAAGAAGTTTCCGACGATCAGGTCGATGTACTTATGGCATTCAGGCCAATTTTCCGGTGTTCAGACCGAGGCGGTATTCAGACCGAAGTGGCGTTCAGGCCAAGTTTCCGGTATTCAGACCGAAGAAGTTTCCGACGATCAGGTCGATGTACTTATGGCATTCAGGCCAATTTTCCGGTGTTCAGACCGAGGCGGTATTCAGACCGAAGTGGCGTTCAGGCCAAGTTTCCGGTATTCAGACCGAAGAAGTTTCCGACGATCAGGTCGATGTACTTATGGCATTCAGGCCAATTTTCCGGTATTCAGACCGAAGAAGTTTCCGACGATCAGGTCGATGTACTTATGGCATTCAGGCCAATTTTCCGGTGTTCAGACCGAGGCGGTATTCAGACCGAAGTGGCGTTCAGGCCAAGTTTCCGGTATTCAGATCGAAGAAGTTTCCGACGATCAGGTCGATGTACTTATGGCATTCAGGCCAATTTTCCGATATCCAGACCGAAGTGGTGTTCAGGCCAAGAAAAATGAAAAAAGAAGAGAGAATAATAATCCCCAGTGGATGTGTGGTGATCAGACCATGGTTATCCCTGTGTTACCATTTATTTTGGTATTTAGGTTGACATTTCTGTTTCGGTACTCAGGCCGACTTTCTCCGTACCAGACGGATTTTTGCTTTCGGAGTTCGTTTCTTCGCCAATGCTGACAGGCGTTGTTAATTATATCCCATCAGAGTGCAAATTGTTCGTCTGTTCTTGGTATTCAATCACTCTTCATCCTGGTCATCCGAAAGCCGAGGCTATTTCGTATCGACAGGTTCACAGTGGATTGAATAGGGGCAGCTGTAACACCTCAAAATTTGCCCTCCTCTCTTGGGACTAGCATTATCATTTTGCATATCATTTTAGGTCATTAGGCATTGCATATTGCATATCATGTGGTTACATTGTGCGATCTATCTTCCCAAGTCTTGATTAGAAGATGAGGAAGTCTAAGTGCAAGCCTAGGGTTTATTGACTGATCATTGGCCATCTGAGGATTGGGCTGTGAATTAGGGTTTTGTGATTCTCAATGGATATTGGTCTTCATCTTGATTACAATGATACATCATCATCATCATGGTTTGTTTTCATCAAGTGATTGAAGCAGATTCCTTGAGATTAGGGTTTTGACCACTGGTCAACCCTAATCAGTTGCATTGGGCCAATCTGGGCATAATCAGGAGATGGGGTTTATGAATGTTATGGGGTTCATTCTATGATTATATTGTGCTTATGGAGGCTGGGGTATCACCCTTGAGCCATTTCAGTTGGAGATTGGGGCTCAGATTGATCTATGCATTGCCTGATTCATCTGTCAGTTGAAAAGTCAACTGTGGTCAACTGTACATGATCTGATGGATTTGGAGGTGAAAATGAGTTGGATACACTTCATTCATGTTGGAACAAGTGTTAAATGACATTGCAAAGCTTAAGAATGGAGAAAATCAAGTCAGGACAAAAACTGCCAAAAATAGAAAGTGACTTGTAATTGAAGTTTCCAAAAATGGAAAGTTTTTGACCTCAAAGCCACGTGTCCAAGGAAGCTTCAAATGAAAAATTGTTCAACATGAAAGTTGTAGATCTTGTTCTCACCTTTCCAAAAAGTCCAAGAACTTGAAAATCCCATGTATGGTTGGAAAATTATGGCTCGGTGAATTTCAGAAATGACCCATAATCAGGAGGCCATAACTTCCACATGGAGTGTCCAAATTGCAAGTTCTTTATATGCACAAACTCCATTTGACATGTACTTTCATGGTGCATAATTGGATTTTTTCAAAAGTGGCCAATGCAAAAAGTCAAATTTCAACTGGACAGTTAAAATGGACCAAGGGCAAAATTGTCCAACTTGTGAAATAATTGGAATTTTTGAGTGGGGATTTTTGCTACACCTCATGAATGGCATTTAAAAGTTGTTGGAATCATCATTTCATGGCAAAGGCTTATGGTTTGAAAATTGGCCATTAAAATGAAATTGCAAAATTGGACAAAGTGGCATTACATGGTGCTTTTTCAAAATACACATCCAATGAGAGTGAGGCAAGTGGCAACAGCTCACACATGGCATTTGGAAGTTGTGTGAGCTGTCAAATAGGTGGCAATGAGCTGGCATGTGAAATTCCTTTTTTGCCCTCACTTGAAAAAAACCAATTTCACTAATCATCTCCAAATGGTTAATTAACATGATTAAGTGATGATTAAGCACACATATATAATCTTAATCTCATTCTAATCATAAGAAAAAAATCATTTCATCAAATTCAGATCTGAAACTTTCCAAATTCTCTCAAAATCTCAAGAACACCAAAATCTTCAAATTCATCAAACTTCATCAATCTTTGATCAATTTGCGAAATTCTTGTTGCATTGATCTTGAATCACCACATGCTCCATCTGTTTTTGCCTTTCCACATCCAAAACCGTGCCAAGCTCCACTGTTCAAAGAAGCATCATCAACGGTGAATCGTGAATCCAAGCATTAGGAGCGAAATCGAGTGAATCCAAGCTTTGCATCTCATTTCTACTAGCACATACTACATCTGTTTGGAGCTGGATCACGCGAAGAACGCCAAGAACAACACTGCCATAGCAGGTATGTCACGTTTTCGAGTAACACGATTCTTCAACTTAGCATATGCGTTTGGTAGTGTGTTTCACGTAGAGTGTAGTGATGCTTGTAGTTTTGCGAATGGATAGCTATGTAGGAAGAAATCTGGATTCGAAATTTTGAGAGCAAACCCTAACATGATCGATTCGCATGATATAGCAATTGTTAGGTTAAAATAAGTTCATATTTGGATTGTACACGTTGAGACGGTTCGAACGGTTAGCTACTTGCTCGTTTTGGTGTTGATTTGGAAAATTCGTGTTCTTGAGTGTTCATTGCATTTCTGGAAAAATCTGGAATGGAAGGGATGAAGTTAGTGTGTTTGATCTGAAAAACCATTTGAATTTTCAAACTGGACGTTTACCGCCCCCGCGCTCATAATTACAACTATGCCACTGCAATTTCATTTTAATTATATTAATTCAAATAATTATTAGAAAATTCACAATGACTTTAAAAAATTCATAGAAAATCATAGAAAATTCAGAAAAATGTGGAAATTTTGTGTTGACTTTGTTGTTGACTGTAGGATTTTTTTGACCTATTGGTCAAAGTTGTGCATGGTAGAAATAATATTTGACCTAGGGTTCTTTCACATATGTGCATTTTTGGTACCTTGTGCTATTGTGATCATGAAATCCTCATATTCTAAAAGAAATTCTTGAAAATTTTTGTGATGATTCTTGACTGATTGATGCTCATTTCCATGTAAACTTTATGAATTTTTGATGCCTGACCATTGAGTTATGAATTTTGGAACTTAGGTGTGACAATTTGTGTCACACCTCATTATGTCAATTTGCTGGATTTTTTTGAGTGACCTATACTTGGTGAAATGATGTGAAATTTTGCATGATGGTTCATTAACATGTTAAGATGCTATGTGAATTTTTGTGGAATTTTATGTGGCATTTTCAATTTGATTTCCATTTTTCATCTCTGTTGGTCAATTGTGCAAGCTTGTGTGATATAGGTTGGTAGATTTGATGTGAAATGCTCATATGTTATTGAATGATCATGAAATTTTGTATGATAGTTATAGACACATGATGTGACATCCCTGTTTTGGTCTCACTCATTTCTTTACTATTTTCATTGAGTTATGAATTTTTGAAGTGGAAGCATGTGTTGATGTTGTGATTTGGAGCATATAATTGTGTCTGTTTTTGTTGATTTTCATTGACATGGTTCCATTTGCCCAATTAAGCTGAAATTTGGTGTGCCATACCTGGATTAGGTCCTGTTTAGGTGTAATTTATTTGAGAATTTTTGAAGTTGTTTTGATGTGGATTTGAATGCAATAGTTCTGTTTGCATGTTTGGTGCTTCATTTGAACTAGTTTGCCTTGTTTTGTGCATAACATGAACATGATGAATGATATAAACATGAGACTAATGGTGTTTGCTCTTGTTTGACATTAATTTGACTTTGGTTGGTGAATACCTTGCTGTTTAGGAATTTTTCTTGCCTTTGGACCCTAGGCTTAGCCTAGTGGTCTTGTTGCTAATATTTGCTTGATTTTTCAGGATCAAAAGCATAATGCACATGGAGAATGAATCAAATTGATTGAAATGGTGTTGTTTGATGTTTGTACACTAACATAACATTGTTTTGTAGGTGGTGAAGCTTGGGCTTAAGCTTTGAGCTTGCCTTGTTGTACATTGATCTGTATAGTTTGATTGAGTGAATACTTGCTGTTTATGGTTTGTCTGTCTGATTACTAACTGTGTTTGATTGTTTCCAGGTACTTTAGTTGCTCAGTTCCTTGTGAACTTTTGCTTTGCTTTGCTTAAGCAACTTGCATAGAGGTATAATTTTCTAACTTCATGTAGTCTGGGAGACCCGGCTGTTACCGGGCCGGGCAAATGTCTGAAGTCCTCCTTAAGAGGCGATGATTGTGATTGTTTAATTTTGTGCCTAAGCAGGTAAAGTCCTTAATCAAGGCAATTGGTGGAAGGTAGGGATAAGCAATCTATCCCCCACTATTCTGTGAGTCTTCTCCTTGCTCCCATTACATGGTTGTAGCATTGAGATCACAAGCCCAAGATCCTGTGCAGTGCACATTGTGTCAGAGTCTCTGAGTATAGAAGGGTTCCCCCATTCTGGACCCATGCTCATTTGTCAGAAGCTCTCCCTGGTTAGGGATAAGAGCTGTGAGGTCTGATCCTCACTTCATCCTTTCATCTGCTTCACCTTAGCCTCGTAATGGCAAGGTTAAGAGCAAACCCAGCCCGTACAGACGACTCGCTTCGGCAGTCAAACCTATTGATTGAGCCCCCTTGTTTGGCTATAGTGCGTGCTATGTGGATATCTGATTGACATGCTTGTTTGAGATGCTTGTTCTCATTTGATGTATGCTTATATTCTGTATGCTTATGTGTTTGCTTCTTTCCTGGATAGGAGTAGTTTGCTTATGCAAGTAGGATAGAAACCTGAACTTAGGGCAACGATGCATGACAACACTAGGCTCGAGTCCAGCTCCCTGGTAGTGCGTCTTCCCCCGGTTTCTGGCTGAAATCTTTTTCCCTTTCAGGGGAACTACATCGCCCTGATCCTTGTTCCAGACGAGGTATGTAGGCAGGTGGTCGTGCGAGACCACTCCGGGCAACCTTTTTCTTTTTGCGTGTGTTTACTTGTTATCTGATTGTGTGTTTGGTTCGGATGCCGACGTAAGCCCAGTGATTGGCTGTCGGGCTCCACGTTTGCCCTTTTGAGTGTGTTTTGGTTCGGATGCCGACGTAATTCCATCCAGTGGTTGTCGGGCTCCATGTTTGCCACCCTCGCTTGTTTGTATGTTTTGTGTTGTTTGGCGTGTGTAAGCCGAACTACAGTGGCTTTGATTCTTGTTCCAGACAAGATATGTAGGCATAAGGTGCGATACCTTATCGAGCTCGTTCCTCTTAACCCCACCTGCGTTCCCTGTGTGTGTGTGATGTCTAGCAACCTTTTCTTTTCTTAGAACGTGGATCCCGTCGAGTACGACGGACGTGAGGGGTGCTAATACCTTCCCCTTGCGTAACCGACTCCCTTACCCTGTCTCTTTGGTCGCAAGACCATTTCCTTTCCAGGTTTTTCTGAGCGTTTCCTTTCCCTATTTTGGGATAAATAACGCGCAGTGGCGGCTCTGTGTGTGTTGTGTTTTTATTCGAGCTTCGCCGGTTGATTTTTCGCAGGATGCGACACACCTGTCATCTTTCTCTTATGTAGAAGTTGAGGATGAGATTGAAACTCTGTTCCAAGCTTTGTCTTTTGCTGAGGAAATGAGCGTTGGGGCACCTATGTCCTTATTTAAGGATGCACAGAAAATTGTTGAAGATGGTCAGTCTGATCAGTTGGGACATATGGTTGAGGTCTCCAATAACAAGAGCAGAGCCGGTTTGAGTTTTCAACAAGGTTCATCAGTGGTTAGAGCTGAAGATGCATGACCCAGTTTCCGTAGCGGAGGGTTCATTCATGGTAATTAACAACACTTGGTTGTTGTGATCGAGGGTGATGAAGACGAAGACTGCACCAATTTTGTGACGCATGGAAAAGCTTGCAACAATTGGACTGTTGTTGATATTCCTATTATTGTGCATCAATCTAAGTAATTGATTTTATTTTATTTATTTATTAAATCCTTCTCCTATTCCTAATGGAGAAGTGAACATTGTTAGGCATCTCAAATTTGATCATCAATAAAATAAAATTATATTCATCCACATCTATGATGTTTTGTTTTACTTTTTGCTTTATTCTGAAAATGGTAATCACAAAAAACATAAATAAATAAAATTTTCCATTTGTATAATATTTGGTCACAATTAAATTCTCTAAAATCAAAATATCAAATCATTATGCAGGTTGGTTCCTAACCCCATTGAATACAATGATCCTTCTCCTTCTCCAAATTTTGACTTCCCTGTGTTTGAGGCCGAGGAGGAAAGTGATGAAGAAGTAAGTCATGAATTATCTCGTCTTCTTGAGCATGAAGGAAAAGCCATTCAGCCATTCAAAGAGCAAATTGACTTAGCCAACTTGGGTTCCGAGGATGATGTGAAGGAAATCAACATTGGGTCTCGACTATGTCCTGAAGTGAAGAAGGGGTTGATTGATCTTCTCCGAGAATATTCAGATGTGTTTGCTTGGTCCTATCAAGACATGCCTAGGTTGGATTCTGAGATTGTGGAGCATAGATTTCCGTTGAAACCAGAATGCCCGCCAGTCAAGCAGAAGTTCAGGAGGACTCATCCTGATATGGCAGTGAAGATTAAAGAAGAAGTGCAGAAACAGATTGATGACGGTTTCCTTGTTACTGCCGAATATCTGCAGTGTGTGGCCAATATTGTGCTTGTTCCGAAGAAGGATGGAAAAGGCTGTATGTGTGTTGATTATAGAGATTTGAATAAAGCCAGTCTGAAAGATGATTTCCCTCTACCACACATTAATATGTTGGTAGACAATACAGCTAAATTCAAAGTCTTTTCGTTTATGGACGGATTTTCCGGATATAATCAGATCAAGATGGCACCCGAAGATATGGAGAAGACCACATTCATTACACCTTGGGGAACATTCTGTTATAGAGTGATGCCTTTCGATTTAAAGAATGCTGGTGCAACTTACCAAAGAGAAATGACTACTCTTTTTCATGATATGATGTAGAAAGAGATCGAAGTCTATGTTGATGATATGATTGCTAAATCGAGTGATGAAGAAGAGCATGTTGAGCATTTATTAAAGTTTTCCAGCGTTTGAGGAAGTATAAATTGTTGGTGTAAGCCCTAGAGGCCAATACTTTTGGTACTTGTATCGAATTATTTATTAATAATAAAAGACTTTTTCTTTATTACGTTTGTTTAATAAAGTCCCTAGAATAGCTAGTCTGTTTAATGTATCAAGTGTGACTTGATCATGAGATCGCATTAAACATAAGGACACTATTCTTAAAGTATCCATAGTCAAGTTTTATTGTGAAGTGGGATAACATTAAAGCATACAGACTATTATGTATATAGACTGATGATCACATTTCATGGATCATGGATAAAGGAGTTATCAAGTCTTAAACATAGGTATGAATATTAAGAGTAATATTTATACTGGATTGACCCGCTATGAGAATACTATATAGGAAGTTATGCAAAGTGTCATAAGTTATTCTCATGGTGATAATGGTGTATACCACTCTTCGACCTGAAACCACTATGGACCCTAGGTGTAGAGTCGAGTGTTTTATTGCTGATCCAACGTTGTCCGTAACTGGATAACCATAAAGACAGTTGATGGGTACTCCACGAAGCATGCTAAGGGACATGAGTGACCTAGATGGAATTTGCCCATCCTGCGTAACAGGATAAATGTCTATGGGCCCAATATTGAACTGGACAAGGATGACACGGTATATGCCTTGTGTTCAATATAGACATATGGGCAAAAGGGTAATTATACACATAAGTATTATCACAGAAGGAATTGTCAGATCACATGACATTTTCGTGTCTTGGGTAGCAGTGATGTGTTGCTAGATACCGTTCACTGTTTATTATGTTAAATACATGGTTTAATATAATTGCCAATGCCGCGAAAACCTATAGGTCACACACAAAGGACGGATTGATGAGAGATAGAGTAACTAAGGAACACCGTAAGGTACGGTGCACTTAAGTGAGTTGTAGAACATCGTAAGGTACGGTGTACTTATGTAGAATACGAAATATGGTAAGGTACCATGGGCTTAAGTGATTTTGGGCATATTATAAGATATGGGCCAAAATACACTTAAGTGGGCTTTTTAGCTTGAAGCCCACACAAGTGGTTCTATAAATAGAACCCTTGTGCAGAAGCATTCATAGCGGTTGCATTATTTTCGTTTTCTCTCTCTCTCTCTCTCTCTCACTCAAAGCCTTCATTCGTACCAGCTAGCACTGAGATGGAAGGAATCTGTTCGTGTGGACTGAGTAGAGACGTTGTCATCGTTCAACGTTCGTGATCGCTCTGTGGATCTGCCTCAAAGGTTTTGATCGTCACAAGAGATTTGCACCAAAGGTTTCAATCGTCACAAGAGGTAAATATTCTATCACTGATCATGAGCATTCGTAAGGATCTCTAAACGAGAAAATTTTAATTTCCGCTGCGTTTTGGATCGCAATTCTCCTTCAGTGGTATTAGAGCCACTTACGAAACCATGCATCTGATAGCTGTTTATTTTCTGTATTTTCTGTATTAATACGATTAAAAGACAGAATGAATCAAAGAATAAACGAGTAATTAAATTGAGATCGATCAAGTTATATATATGATATAAGTAATCCTTATGCAAAATACGGTATATATGATATACTGTTTCTATTTCATTCATTCAAACACTTAATGGTTGTTTTCCTTTGAGCGATCAATGGTCGTTTGCTTCTTGATCTGACATTAGTATGGTGAAGCAATGACGTGTTGATCAATCATACTGAATCAACAATCGAGATGTGTTTGACGGTCTGAAATTGGTGCATTAGGGTTAATGATGGCACAAGGGTTGTGTTGTCAAAGAGTTATGCATTAGGGTTAATGACGGCACAAGGGTTGTGTTGTCAAAGAGTTATGCATTAGGGTTAATGACGACACAAGGGTTGTGTTGTCAAAAAGGTTATGCAATTAGGGTTGTGACTGCGCAAGAGTTGTGCTTTAAAGTATCAAATCCTCAATTTTCCCTTTTTCAACAGTGGTAACCGGTTAACGATTTTGGGGTAACCCGTTAACCCGAAACAGAATTCAATTCCTGGGCAGATTTTTCAGCATGTAACCGGTTAACACATTTTGGTTAACCCGTTAACCCGAAACAGAATTCAATTCCTGGGCAGATTTTTCAGCATGTAACTGGTTAACACATTTTGGTTAACCCGTTAACACGAAAACAGAATTCAATTCCTGGGCAGATTTTTCAGCATGTAACCCGTTAACACATTTTGGTTAACCCGTTAACACGAAAACATAATTCAATTCCTAGGCAGATTTTCAGCAAGTAACCCGTTAACACATTTTGGTTAACCCGTTCCCGCTGGCCGGGCAGCGGACCCCCGGCTAACTCTGTGTAGTGTGATCGGTCGCCGAAATTTAATTTGGTTTTAATTAATTAAAAGAATTAAAATTAATAATAATAATAATGTGTTTATTATTATTGTCTTGTGGTGATCGGTTATGGCCTTAGTTTTCCTTTATTTTGTTTTGGGTTTTAAAATACGACCTGCGTGTCGTGCCTCTCTTTTAATCTCTTAATGTAACTTCTTTTCTCATCTCACTCCCTCGTATGTAAAACGAGTTTCTTTTATGTAATGTAATGTTATGAAGAAAGAGAAGAATTCAATATCAAAGGAGGACAACCTTGAAGATCTTGTTTGGAGAAGCTTAGATCGTTATTAGGTTAACTTAGGTTCTCTCATTGGCTTGGGAGAACAATTGTGCTAGGGGCCATAACTGTTTCATTATGTATGTATGTTGATGCATATGAATGTATGTTGATGCATGTGAGAGACGATTTATATGATAAATAAGCCAGTGATATCATAACAATAACAATTCCCTCAAAATTAAATATTAAGTTTATGCTTTCCAAGTTTTAGCACTCATCAAGACTAGTATCGAATAATGTAGGTTTCGCCTACGCGAGGTGCATGTTCTATATTAGTAAGGTGCGACGGGATAATTATAATATCCAACTGCTAAGATAATGGGTCAAACTTAACTAAACAGATTATAATAATATTATATATGTTTGCTTTCCAAGTTTTAGCACTCATCAAGACTAGTATCGGATAATGTAGGTTTCGCCTACGCGAGGTGCATGTTCTATATTAGTAAGGTGCGATGGGATAATTGTAATATCCAACTGCTAAAACGATGGGTCAAACTTAACTAAACAAATTATAATAATATGTTTAGAAGCAAGAGTTGGGAATGATCCATATGATGGATTGGAATAAGGAGTTATTCACCCAACTGAAATTTTCGAGAGTTGTATGAGATACAATTGGAAGGAGTTCCTACCTAAATAACCTAATTTTGTGTAATCCGCCTACGCGGACTTAGAACGAAGTGAAATATGGATCTCGACCCACTAGAAAATCTTCCAACGGGATTTTCCGAATCAAATGATGAGGGTCATTTGTTTTGAGTAAAATAGTGGGAGCATATTTAATTAAAGGCCTAATTAAATATGTTAATGATACTTATATTTTCATTAATTCTTATGTAGATTACCATGACAGCAAACACCTCTAACAACATTTTGCGATCAATCCTAGATAAGGAAAATATGTCTGGGACAAATTTTTTGGATTGGCACCGAAACTTGAGGATTATCCTCAAACATGATAAAAAGCTGTATGTCTTGGAGAAACCTGTTCCTGAAGAGGAACCTCCTAGTTCTGCACCTAAGGCAGAAAGAGATGCTTATAAGAAGCATGTCAATGATGCCAATGAAACTACTTGTCTCATGCTAGCTACCATGAACTCAGAATTGCAAAAGCAACATGAGACCATGGCAGCATTCGATATGATCGAACACCTGAAGATGCTCTATCAAGAGCAAGCAAGGCATGAAAGGTTTGAAGTTTCAAAAGCCCTTTTTCAAAGAAAGTTAGCTGAGGGAGCCCCTGTAAGTCCCCATGTGCTCAAGATGATTGGGTATGTGGAAAACCTTGAAAGGTTGGGTTTTCCCCTCGGAAAGGAACTTGCAACTGATGTGATCTTGCAATCGTTGCCAGATGGATTCAGTCAATTTGTCCTAAATTTCAATATGAATGATATGGACAAATCTCTTCCTGAACTGCTAGCCATGTTGAGAATTGCTGAGCAGAATCTGAAGACAAAAGGGAAGTCCATTCTAATGATCGGAAATGGAAAGAGATAGAACAAAAGGCCCACCAAGTAGGATGATAAAGGGAAAGGCAAGGAAGTTGCCAAACCCAGACTCACTATTGCTGCTTTGAAGCCTAGTGGAGGCATAGCAAAGGCAGGCACCTGCTTCCATTGCGGTAAGACCGGACACTGGAAGAGAAACTACCCAAAGTACCTGGAAGATACGAAGAATGGAGTAGAGACTTCAACTTCAGGTATTTTTGTTATTAAAATAAATTTATCTACTTCTGCATCATGGGTATTAGATACTGGATGCGGTTCTCACATTTGTAGAAATGTGCAGGGGCTAAAAAGGAGTAGAGATTTGGCAAAAGGTGAAGTTGACCTACGAGTTGGCAATGGAGCAAAGGTTGTTGCTTTAGCCGTAGGAACTTATGTATTGACTTTACCTAGTGGTTTAATAATTCAGTTAGAGAACTGTTATTATGTACCTGCAATTAGCAGGAATATTATTTCCATTTCTTGTTTGGACAAGTTTGGTTTTTCATTTATAATAAAGAACAATTGTTGCTCAATTTATTTGAATGATATATTCTATGCTACAGCACAATTGAGCAATGGACTATATGCCCTTGATCTCGAAATGCCTATTTATAACATTAATACTAAAAGGATGAAACCTAACGAGTTAAAATCAACTAGGTAAGAATATTAAAACTCTTCGATCAGATCGAGTTGATGAGTATTTAAGCCTAGAGTTTGATGACCATCTGAAAGAGTGTGGGATCCTATCCCAACTTACTCCTCCTGGAACACCCCAATGGAATGGTGTATCCGAGAGAAGAAATCGAACCTTGTTGGACATGGTCCGATCCATGATGAGTCACGTCGATCTTCCAAACTCCTTTTGGGGACATGCACTATTGACAGCAGCTTACACACTTAACCGTGTTCCATCCAAAAAGGTTGAAAAGACACCATATGAGATACGGAGTGGTAATAAACCACATATGTCTTACATGAAGATTTAGGGTTGCGAAGTTTATGTGAAACGACAAATTTCAACTAAGCTTGGGCCCAAATCTGACAAATGCTTATTTGTGGGGTATCCTAAAGAAATAAGAGGGTGTTACTTCTACAATCCTTCTGAGGACAAAGTGTTTGTCGCTCGAACTGGAGTTTTCCTAGAAAAGGATTTTATTCCCAAAGGAATCAGTGGGAGGAAAGTAGAGCTTGAAGAAATTCAAGAATCACAAAGCATTGATACACCTATGGAGGAATTAGAGCAGGAAACACAAATAGTTGTGGAAGAACAACCTGCTCAAGTAGAACAAGACCAGTGTAGGTCAGGCAGGATACGTCACCTACCTGAGAGATATTGATATCTCATCAAGGTGATGTATTACTCATGGATCAAGAACGAAGATGAGCCTTGTGTCTACAAGAAGGTTAGTGGGAGCATGATCGTTTACCTGGTATTATATGTAGATGACATATTACTCATTGGAAACGATGTCCCCACCCTACAACAAGTAAAGTCTTGGTTGGGGAAATGCTTTTCTATGAAGGACCTAGGTGAAGCAGCCTATATATTAGGAATGAGAATCTATAGAGATGAATCACAAAACTGCTTGGCCTAAGTCAAAGTACATACATAGACAAAGTGCTGAGACACTTTAATATGCAAGATCGCAATCTGGTTATGTGTTTTGCTTAAATGGTGGCGCTGTGAGCTAGAAATGTTCAAAGCAAGATACAGTTTCTAATTCTACAACCGAGGCCGAGTATATTGCTACCTCAAGTGCAGCTAAGGAAGTTGTTTGGATCAAAAAGTTCATTTGTGAACTTGGCATAGTTCCTGGCATTGTGGATCCCATTGGTCTCTATTATGATAACAATGGTGCTATCGCACAAGCTAAGGAGTCCAGATCTCACCAACGATCCAAACACATACTTAGGCGTTATCATCTCATTCGAGAGATAATAGATAGAGGAGATGTGAAAATATGCAGAGTACCAACACTTGACAATATTGCTGACCCACTAACAAAGCCTCTTGCGCAGCAGAAGCATGATGGCCATACTAGATCAATGGGCATTAGGGGTATGCCTGATTGGCTCTAGTGCTAGTGGGAGATTGTTGGTGTAAGCCCTAGAGGCCAATACTTTTGGTACTTGTATCAAATTATTTATTAATAATAAAAGGCTTTTTCTTTATTACGTTTGTTTAATAAAGTCCCTAGAATAGCTAGTTCGTTTAATGTATCAAGTGTGACTTGATCATGAGATCACATTAAACATAAGGACATTATTCTTAAAGTATCAGTAGTCAAGCTTTATTATGAAGTGGGATAACATTAAAGCATAAAGACTATTATGTATATAGACTGATGATCACATCACATGGATCATGGATAAAGGAGTTATCAAGTCTTAAACATAGGTATGAATATTAAGAGTAATATTTATACTGGATTGACCCGCTATGAGAATACTATATAGAAAGTTATGCAAAGTGTCATAAGTTATTCTCATGGTGATAATGGTGTATACCACTCTTCGACCTGAAACCACTATGGACCCTAGGTGTAGAGTCGAGTGCTTTATTGTTGATCCAACGTTGTCCGTAACTGGATAACCATAAAGACAGTTGATGGGTACTCCGCGAAGCATGCTAAGGGACATGAGTGACCTAGATGGAATTTGCCCATCCTGCGTAACAGGATAAATGTCTATGGGCCCAATATTGAATTGGACAAGGATGACACGGTCTATGCCTTGTGTTCAATATAGACATAAGGGCAAAAGGATAATTATACACATAAGTATTATCACAGAAGGAATTGTCAGATCACATGACATTTTCATGTCTTGGGTAGTATTGAAGTGTTGCTAGATACCGCTCACTGTTTATTATGTTAAATACATGATTTAACATAATTGCCAATGCCGCGAAAACCTACAGGGTCACACACAAAGGACGGATTGATGAGAGATAGAGTAACTAAGGAACACCGTAAGGTACGGTGCACTTAAGTGAGTTGTGGAACATCGTAAGGTACGGTGTACTTAAGTAGAATACGAAATATGGTAAGGTACCATGGGCTTAAGTGATTTTGGGCATATTATAAGATATGGGCCAAAATACACTTAAGTGGGCTTTTTAGCTTGAAGCCCACACAAGTGGTTCTATAAATAAAACCCTTGTGCAAAAGCATTCATAGTGGTTGCATTATTTTCGTTTTCTCTCTCTCTCTCTCTCTCTCTCACTCAAAGCCTTCATTCGTACCAGCTAGCACTGAGATTGAAGGAATTCGTTCGTGTGGACTGAGTAGAGACGTTGTCATCGTTCAATGTTCGTGATCGCTCTGTGGATCTGCATCAAAGGTTTTGATCATCACAAGAGATCTCCACCAAAGGTTTCAATCGTCACAAGAGGTAAATATTCTATCACTGGTCATGACCATTCGTAAGGATCTCTAAAGGAGAAAATTTTAATTTCCGTTGCGTTTTGGATCGCAATTCTCCTTCATAAACTCCGCTTGAATCCCAGTAAGTATACATTTGGTGTTCGTTCTGGTAAGTTGTTGGGCTTTATTGTCAGCGAGAAGAGAATTGAAGTTGATCCTGCCAAGGTCAAAGCAATACAAGACATGCTTGCGCCCAAAACTGAGTAGCAAGTCAGAGGTTTTCTCGGCCGCTTGAATTATATCTCAAGATTCATTTCACACATGACTGTCACGTGTGCGCTTATATTCAAGCTTCTTCGGAAAGATCAATCTTGTGATTGGACCGCTGTTGCCAGAAAGTTTTTGACATTATCAAGGAATATCTGCTCGAGCCTCCGATTCTGTCTCCACCTGTTGAAGGAAGACCATTAATCATGTATTTGACTATACTTGAAGAGAGTACGAGTTGTGATTTTGGTCAGCAAGATGAAACTGGAAAGAAAGAATATGTGATTTACTACCTTAGAAAGAAGTTCACCGATTGTTAGACTCGGTATTCTATGCTTGAGAAGACTTGTAGTGCATTGGCTTGGGCTGCTAAACGTCTGCGTTAATACATGTTGAATCATACCACTTAGTTGATATCCAAAATGGATCCAATCAAGTACATTTTTGAGAAACCTACTTTAACTGGGAGGATTGCCCGTTGGCAGATGTTATTATCAGAGTACGATATTAAGTACCGATCTCAGAAAGCAATTAAGGGTAGTGTCTTGGCTGACCATTTGGCTCACCAACCGATAGAAGATTACCAGTCAGTACAATATGATTTTCCTGATGAAGAGATCTTGTACCTGAAAATGAAAGATAATGATAAACAATTTCTTGAGGAAGGGCCAGAACCTAGTTCCCGTTGGGGCATGGTATTTGATGGAGTTGTTAATCAGTATGGTAATCGCATTGGGGCAGTAATCATTACTCCTCAAGGCACTCATTTTCCATTTACAGCTAGATTGACTTTCAAGTGTACAAATAATATGGCAGAATATGAAACTTGCATTATGGGGCTTGAAGAGGCCATTGATCTCAGAATCAAATATTTGGACGTCTTTGGAGATTCAGCTTTGGTTGTGAATCAGATTAAAGGTGAATGGGAGACGAATCAACCTGGTTTGGTATCATATAGAGATTATGCGAGGAGGGTTTCAACTTTCTTTACAAAATTTGAGTTTCATCATATCCCTCGAGATGAAAACCGGATGGAAGATGCTCTTGCAACGTTGGCTTCAATGATTGTAGTGAAGTATTGGAATGAGGTTCCCAATTTGACTGTGATGTGTCTTGATAGGCCAGCCCATGTATTTGCTATTAAAGAGGTCAAAGATGAGAAACCCTAGTATTTTGATATCAAATGTTTCCTTCAAAGTCAGATTTACCCGTCTGAGGCATCTTTGAAAGATAAGAAGACTTTGAGAAGATTAGCCGGCAATTTCTACCTGAATGGTGATGTTTTGTACAAGAGAAACTTTGATATGGTTCTGCTCAGATGCGTGGATAGACATGAAGTAGACCTATTGATGACGGAAATCCATGAAGGTTCCTTTGGTACTCATTCCAATGGACATGCAATGGCGAAGAAGATGTTGCGAGCAGGTTACTATTGGCTGACAATGGAATCTGACTGTTGCAAGTTTGTAAAGAAATGCCACAAATGTCAAATTTATACAGATAAGATTCATGTTCCTCCGACACTGTTGAATGTCATTTCCTCCCCGTAGCCCTTCTCCATGTGGGGAATTGATATGATTGGTATGATTGAGCCCAAAGCGTTGAACGAACATCGTTTCATTTTGGTGGCTATTGACTACTTCACAAAGTGGGTTGAAGCGGCATCGTATGCAAATGTAACCAAGTAAGTTGTTGTGAGGTTTATCAAGAATCATATTATATGCCGATATGGTGTGCCAAGTAAGATCATTATTGATAATGGGTCGAACTTGAATAACAATATGGTGAAAGCTCTTTGCAAAGACTTCAAGGTTGCACACCATAATTCTTCTCCCTACAGACCTAAGATGAATGGGGTTGTTGAATCTGCAAACAAGAACATCAAGAATATTATTCAAAAGATGGTTGTAACGTATAAGGATTGGCATGAGATGCTCATATTTGCTTTGCACGGGTATCGTACATCCATCCGCACTTCAACAAGGGCAACCCCTTTCTCTCTTGTATATGGTATGGAAGTTGTGCTCCTCGTAGAGGTTGAGATCCCAGCATTGCGTGTTTTGATGGAAACCAAGTTGACTGAGGCTGAATGGTGTCAGACCAGGTATGATCAGCTGAATTTGATTGAAGAGAAGAGGTTGACTGCCATGTGTCATGGTCAGTTATATTAGCAAAGAATGAAGAAAGCTTTTGATAAGAAGGTCAGACCTCGCGTGTTTAGAGAAGGTGACCTTATGCTCAAGAAGATTCTATCTTTCAAACCAGATGCTAGGGGCAAGTGGACTCATAATTACGAAGGCCTGTATGTTGTTAAGAGAGCCTTTTCAGGCGGTGCTTTGATTCTTGCAACTATGGATGGTGAAGAGTTCACTCGTCCTGTGAACGCAGATGCAGTCAAGAAATACTTCGCCTAAAAAGAAAAGAACAACTCGTTAAGTTGAAAACCCAAAAGGGCGGCTTAGGAAAAAAAGGAGCGTCTCGGTGGATTGGAAACCCGAAAGGGCGATCCAGGCAAAAATTAGAGACATAAAATAGACAAGAATTATCTCGATAAATTGAGTACCCCACCTTGGGGCAATTTATGCAGAAATTAGGGATTATGGCAAGTAACTGCAGCTTGTTGATCTTTAATTTTGAAGACATTCTTGAGCAAGTCGGTCAATTCTGATTCATCATCTCCAGTCGTCGCCAAGAGCATAGTGGACATCAAAAGTTGGTAGAAGGATTAGTGATCATTGTATTCAATGTAACCCTTTTCCATGTAAATTACCAGTTTTTCAACTTTTGTAAAGATCCATGGAGTCTTGTCATTTACAGACTACCATTCTATTAAATAAAGTTGAGCTTTTTATCCAATTGTTTCTACTCTTATTTAATTCATCCAAATAGTTTTAAATTTTATTATGATCATTTTTGAAATTAAAATTTTAATTAAAACCACGATTTCTTAAACATATAAAAGCATTAACTTTAAGCGATCGATTTCATTTAAAAGGAATATCAAGAGTGGTTTGAAAGTAATAAGCCCTAAGTGTGGAGCATTATTGGTTTTCCCCAAGTAGTAGGTGTGATTCCTCTTTCATCCCCGGCAGCACGATTAGCTCCCGGAGTTTGTTGATTTCCCCAGCTGTTAATTCACCGTTGTCCCCAGTTGATTTATGGTTGTTCCCCAGTTGAGTAAGGGCATTTTGTTGTAGCTGTTTGAATCAGTTCCGGCAGAACTTTGGTTTCCCCGCAAGTCGCCATCATATTTGCTCTCATCCAGAGTGTCCTCCTTGTTTCCGAGCGGTTGTTTGTGTTTGTTCCCCTGCAGGGTTGTCTCCCATTTGATATGGTGTTGACCTAAAATTCCTCATAGAATTGGTAGCAGTATCCTCAGCAGATCTCCTCTTTTCTTCCCCAGCTAGGGTCGGGCCTTTGAGTCGATGATCTTTTCTCCAACAATGTTTCCCTCTTTGGTGGATTGGCAAGGATTTGTATCGATGATTCAAATCAGACACATTTTGTATCCTTTGTGATCGTCTTGTCAGCATAATCATCATATATATATATATATATATATATATATATATATATATATATATATATATATATATATATATATATATATATATATATATATATATATATATATATATATATATATATATATATATATATATATATATATATATATATATATACATATACACTCATATAACTTCATTGTTACACTTTGTGATTAAATTCACTGTTATGGTGGTACTTTATCCCCATACAAGTCTAGTGTGTTTGTCCTCCTTCAATTGTAGAGTGTCAGTCCCCTAAGCAGAAAGACTTTAACCTTTCTCCTTTCCCCACCGAGTTATTTTCTCGTGGATAATTATTATTTCAGCTTCCTCCCTAGTTGATTATCTGGATGGAACCACTCCCCTTGAGCTATATCCCCATTGGGTTGAGTCTCTATTGACTGTTTTTTTCTAGATCTTACCTAGATAGATATTTTTGGTCCCCTAAGAGTCTATTACCCAGTAACTGGTAGTATTCTTCTTAGTTTGCAATTTGTTAGTTCTCCCCAATACCCGGCAAAAGTAACCCCTTTTCTCCCCAACGGATTCATTTTCACGTCTCCCCATGAAGTATATCCTTGATATGTTCATCCTAATCGATGACGGATATTTTCTTCCCCTGCTTTGAGTCTATCCTTGATATGTTCATCCTAACCGGTGATGGATATTCTCTTTGATGGTATTCTACCCAGTAAAAAGGTAGTTATAATCCCTATTTGTTTCCTAGAGAGTTAATCCTTGATATGTTCATCCTAACCGATGACGGGTTTCCTTCTCTTTGCGGTCTTCTGCCCAGTAACCGGTAGTTATAAATCCTGCTTTTGCTCCCCTTGCAGAGTTTATCCTTGATATGTTCACTTTAACTAGTGACGGATATTCTCTTTGCGGTTTTCTATTTAATAACTGATAGATGTAATCCCTATTTTTTCCCCTCGGAATCTATCCTTGATATGTTCATCCTAACCGGTGATGGATATCCTCTTTGATGGTATTCTATCCAGCATCCGAAATATGTAATTCCTACTTTTTTTTCGGGCGGTTTATCCTTGATATGTTCATCCTAACCGATGACAGATATCCTCCTTAACATCCCCAGAAAGTCTATCCTTGATATGCTCATCTTAGTCGATGACAGATTTTCTTTCCGCTGAGTCTATCCTTGATATGTTCACTTTAAACAGTGACGGATATTCTCTCCTTTTTGGTCTTAGGCCCAGTAACCGGTAATTGTAAATTCTATTTTCATCTTTTCCCCAAAAAGTTTATTCTTACCCAGTAGCCGGTAATGAATACACCTCCTGGTGGTCCTCGGCGAGTCATCCTTGATATGTTTACCCTAACCGGTAACGGATGTCCTCCCTGTCAGATTTTTATTATCTCCGTACCCAGTAACTGGTAGTGGATAATATATTTCTGCTCCTCCTGCGTTGAAGATTGTTTCTTCCCCAGTTGAGTTGAGTGTGTATTTCCTTCGTTGTTCCTGCTTGGTTCGAGTATTTCAGCATTGTTCTAATTTATCGGTTTCCCCTATAGATGTTCCCTTTCTCCCCAGCTGAGTCTTTCCATTTTCATGGAATTCCTCGTATCCCCCAGCAGTTTTAAGTCGTAGCCTGGCCTATGCACAACCCTTCATCCCCCAGAGTCTTTGTCTCTCCTGTGAGTTTTCCTTACGGAATGCATTACGCTCCTGCGGACTTTCGGTCTCTCTGAATTCTTTTTCTTTGTGGTAATATTCCCCACATAGACTTTATTTTAGCATTCATATCATATGCATCATGAGGTCTCCTAGGGACCAAAATTTGTTTCTACATGTTGTTATTTAAGCCCATTCTTCTGAGTTGATATGAAGATTTTAACCTTCGTCTCCTCAATTAGAATGTCCTTAAATAGGGGCAGCTGTAAGACCCCAATTTTGACCCTAAGATCCCTCATGCTATCTCATCATATGCATTAGCATTGGGATCATACCTTGGCATCCTCCTTACCCCTCATCCATTGGGTTTATCTTGGGAGAGATCACCAAGCATTATGTGATTGTATCATACTTTATATTTTATCCTTCACTAACCAAAATACCAAAAATTTGTCTTCGCATTTGTCTAACTCTTTTGTAGGTAGGGCACATGATCACCTTTGATTCATCAAGTTCATATCTAGGGTTAAGACCCTCAATGCAATGAGCTCAATCAAGAAATGATCTAAAATGGCTCTAGGCATCATATATGAGTCCCCATGAGCTTCACATGGTATTATGATCAAGAATCCTTCAAGAGTTTGGAATTGGTTTGCCTTGGAAACCCTAGTTCATCTGGGTATTTTGAGTAACTTCTTCAACAAACTTCTTCAACAATTGATCAAATATTTCAAGGGACGCCTCAAATTTCATCGTCTTATGCAAATATTATCTCCCATTAGTCCCAAAAGTCAAGAGAATTACAAGTTAGCAAGTTGGTTGATGGTGGTTTACCAGAGGAATTCATCTGATCAAAACTGGGATTACCTAGACCCTATCTCCTACAATTTTTATCATATGAAAATTATTCCAAGTTAAAGGTAACTCCAAATGACATTCCAAACAACTTTCATGTTGAGGTCAAGAGCTAATTTTGCTTGGAAAATTATTTTTTATGTTGAAAGATTATAGGTCATTTTGTCTAAACCCTAATTTTGAGGTCAACTTCCCAAGGCCATAACTTGCTCATTTTTTATGAGATGAAATATTTCCAAGTTTCAAAATCAACTTCAAGGTGTCTACTTCAACTTTGATGTTTGTATGAAGAGCTAATTCAACTTTTATAAGCATGTGATATGAGGATACATTATAGGTCATTTTGGACCAATACCATTGAACAAGTGATTTTCCTCAACTTCAAAAATGCATAACTTATTCATCCCAAATCCAAATGAGGACAAATTGGTAACCATTTTGAAGTATTTTGAAAGATATACAACTTTGGTGAAGACACTTTTCTCATTTGAATCTCACATAAAAAGATAGCCAAGGTGGAATAAGTGAACATATGGCTTGACACTTAGAAAAAAATTTGATATGTTAAAATTTCCAAACTTTCACCTAGGAATTCATCATGATACAAACTTCAAATAGGAAAGTGTTCAATATAAGAGTTGTTCCTCTTGATCTAACCTTTCCAAAGAGTCTGATTTCATCCATTTTGGACAAGGTTTGAGTGATCTGCGCATGGCTTGAACAAGGCATCATCATTTAGCAAGGATCAAACTTCAAACAACTCCACACATTTGCCTTGCATTCCAATTCACTTTCAGACTCAATTACGCTTGATTATGGACTTAATTGAGTGGCTTCAAAGGCCTGTACACGCCCATGCAAGCATGCATCACCCATTGCTAAATTTGGAATTTCAAATTCAAGGTGCAAATATCATGAGTTGCAGCTATAAATAAGAGCCTCTAGCATCAGAATTAAGGACCCTTGCGCGCCAGCTTTGATCCAATACCTCAAACCCTCAAATTTGAAAGGAGAAACCTGGAAATTTTCTTTTGAAAATTGAGTTTGAATCTCACTATTTGGAGATTCAAAACTCCAGGGATCCAAAGCTTTTGCTCAATTCTAAACCACTTCTACAAGCTTCCTGAGTGAGATCAAGCAAGAATCAAAGCAAGAGAGATCGAGTTCTGCACAGCATTAAAGGTATTTTCTAGATTTTTTCTTCTCTTTGATTCTCTCTCAATTCTCATCAATTCTCTTAGATCCTTGGTTGTCTAAAGTCCTACCAATGTAAGCAAGAAGATTGAGTTGCTTTGAGGTCAAATCGAAGTAACTCAGTTCATGTACCTCAAATTTCAACTCCATGTATCTCTCAATATACTTGGAGTTAGGATGAATTGTGGTCAGATTCGTGATCAGTGTCCTTTTTACTTTAAAATCATGTCCTTCTTTTTCATTTTTGTGATGTTGATGAGTGAACCAGTCCGGTCAGGGTCGCCTGAGAAGGTGACTGGCGTTTTGCTCCGGTGATGCGTTGGAACGGTTCAGAGCCACATGATCATCTCATTTTGGTTTAATCACGAGCGTTAGTTTTAAATAGCATTGGTGTGGCGCGCTGACTCGTGTGCATGGTGGAACACGCGTTTGGATCCACTTGATCTGCCACCTCAATTAATGAGGGAGATCAAGTGGTCCCTGTTTTTTCTGAATATTTGAATTTCATTTTATTTCCTTTATTTTCATAATTCATATTAATTTTAATATTGATCCAAAAAATATGGGAGTTTCATCAAAAAAACTCAAATAAAATTCTCTTTCATTTTCTGAATCAAAATTATTTTTTGGATCATTATTAATATTTTTCATGATTTAATTGATTTTGTAAATACTTTTAATTATTTAAAAATACTTTTAAGTTTCCAAAAATTATGAAATTTTTTATCCAAGGTCCTTTGACCTTGTTTGACCTATGATAAATTTCATGGCCATTTTTTTGGTGTTTTTATGAGATTTTAGGAAATTGACCAACCATTATTTAATTTAATGCATTTTTTTTTAATTGTTTAAATGCCAAATTAATTGTGTAGAGTCATTTTAATTGACTTTGTGAGTTTGACTTGTGTTTTTGGGCCTTGGTCAAGGTTGATTTAACTTTGTTAGGTTAAGATCATTGGATTTAGGGGATTGATGGAATGTACATTCCATCTTCCAAAATGAATGAATGGTCTTAATTTGGTAAAAGTCCTTCTTTGACCAATTTGTGTTGAATCCATTCCCCTTCCCTCTTCATCTCATTCCCCTTCTTTATTCATTCATGTCATGGACCTATAATATCTCTATATCTTAAGGCTAGTTGATTGCAAAATCAACATAAGTATGGATGAGATTAGGTTCCCCATTTTGCATATTCTTTTTGTGTGTGGTATGTTTCATGAGCATAGTCCATTATACTATGTCTCTAACATGCATTAACACCAAAATTCTATTGCTCGGCCTCAAATAGTTGTGACTTCTACATAAGTCCAATTACGATTGCTTAACATAGCGCTAAATTTTGATACAAAAAGGCATAGCATTCTAGTTAGTGAGATTGTAAATCTCATCTCTTTAATAGTATTGTGTGGAAACTTTGCCTTTTTTCCTTCCTTTGGAAGATGTCTTGGTTCAAGGATCCATGCTTGTGATAAGTGGGTTGAGTCTTCTCCAAAGAATGACTTAAACAAAGCAAAAGAAATACTAACTTCTAATCAACTAACAACTAACATTTAATTTCAAGTCATTTACTTTTATGCACTTTAATTTTTAAGTTTTTAATTCATTTACCATTATTCATACCATCCAATTTGTTTACTTTAATGCTATTTTCACTTTGCCCACTTGGGCCATATTTTGTGATACATTGTGATTGTATATACATGCTTGTTTGTTTGGTTTTTTGACCTTAATGTACATAATAAGAATAAAATCCCTAAAAAACATCGTGTGTGGACTGTTGGTTTGATCTGAGACTATTGGACTTAGAATTTAGGCAACACTCCTTATGCAAAGGACTTGGCTAATGCCAACTTTTATGAAACCAAGTTGCTTGTGAAGTGAACATTCATCTGATATAATATTGAAGATCCATTTTAGTTCATCTGCAACATGATCATATTGAAGCTGTTATTTTGAACTTGTGTCTTATGCCATCCTTGGAGTCATCTGATACATGGGAAATTTTGGAAGAAGATCATGGAGTTGCTAAGCTTGGATATGGCTATCTTTATTTGATGCCTTGCTCTTCATCTTGCTATTTGTGTATTGATATTGCTTGATTCTAAAGTCCAAGGGAATTTTGGGTTTCTATATGACATTCTTGTCTATTGGATTGCAGCCCATTGGTCAGATCTTTTCAACTCTTAACTTTTAAATTTGTGCTTAGAATTAGTCTCGTCGTCTCCTCCCCACTTGTTTAATTTCAAATCTCTCCCTACTTTTAAAATCTTCTTTGCTTGTGTTTGTTTTCTAAACTTTGACCATATTGCAAATTAGAAACTTTGGCCTTATGCCATTGCATTTTCAAAACTCTTTTCTTAATCAAATTTGTAAATAAACTTAACTATACTTGACTTAAAATTTTAAAAGACAAAAAGTACTAACACTCATTCAAACCATTTTTAGGCCTCTTGTGCCTTTGTTAAACTTAAAATTTTGTTAAAAGCAATGTACTCACTTTGAAATTGATACCACGAACTACGAGGTTTTGATTCCTCATTTTTATGTTGGTACGTAGGCACAAGTCCGAAGGTCTTGTCAAACCCAAAAATATAATTAATGAATTCTTGTCTCATCCCTCCACTCTATTTTATTGCAAACATCATTTGTACAAAAACACATATGCACACAAAAAAGGGCTCCCTAGGAGTACCTAGGACACTTTGGGTGCTAACAACTTCCCTCTGTGTAACCAACCCCCTTACCTATAATCTCTGGCATTTTATTAGTTTTGATTTGAAAACTTCTTATCTTTTAGGTTTTGTTCGTACTTTTCCCTTTTCCCTTGGAAACAATAAAAGCGTGGTGGCGACTCTGGTTTAATCTACTTCTAGCTTATCCATAGCTCGACGGTCATGAATTTACCGCTACAGAGAGGTTTGTGTAGGATGTGAGTGAAAAGTGTGAAAGTTTAAAGTGTGGTAACTATAAGTACAAATGAAGGGCATGCAAAACGACAGCGTTAGATGGAAGATGAATAGTTAAATTTAATGATGGCACAGAAAAAGAGTTGACACGCTAGGGGAGAAATTAATTACAGCTAATGATGGATGTCTAATCCATAAATCAACACATTGCTCGAGGAGATCTCAAAGGTCTGTCTCTTGATTTCTGCTAGACAGGTGTCTAGAAGATCCAAGGTCAGACACAAGAGAAACCACGTGTTGATCTATCTGATCTTCAGGAATACCAAAAGATTGGATCCTAAGGATTTCTAATTCAGTTGACTTCTAAGTGGTAGAAGTATCAGATTCAAATCCAGACACCAGATGTTACGTTCAGAACCTTATTTTGCCATTTCAGAGAAGCACACGTTTGATTCATTCTGGGCAATTTTCAATTTTCAAGTGTTTCAGAATGAATGAGAATCTATCTTCAGCAAGGGGTTTTGTGAAGATATCAGCCCATTGGTGGTATGTATCTATAAATTTTAAAGAGATTACCCCTTTCTAAACATAGTCTCTGATAAAATGATGTTTTATTTCTATGTGCTTTGCTCTGGAATGCAGAATAGGGTTCTTACTTAAATAAATGGCAGTAGTATTATCACAGAAGATAGGAACATTACTCACATATATCTGAAGATCTTCTAGTTGATTCTTCATCTAGAGCATCTAAGTAGTGCAAAGAGAAGCTGATATATATTCTGCTTCTGCAGTTGAAAGTGCAATGGTTGACTGTCTTTTGGTGGCCCAGGATATAAGATTGTTTCCTAAGAGCTGACAGTTTCCAGATGTTCTTTTACGTTCCATTATGTCTCCTGCATAATTTGCATCACAATATCCAGAGAGTCTATACTCTGATGTTTTCTCATACATCAGGCCAAGGTTAGGTGTTCCCTTCAGATACCTTAGGAATCTCTTAACTGCTATTAAATGAGATTCCCTTGGGTCTGATTGGAATCTGGCATAGAGAAATAGACTAAAAATAATATATGTCCGTGTATCCTTCAGATAGAGAAGAGATCCTATCATGCCACGATAGAGCTTCTGACAAACCTTTTGACTTACTTCTTCTTTCTCCAGAATGTAGGTTGGATGCATGGGTATCTTTGCTGGTTTGCATTCTGACATTTCAAACTTCTTCATAATGTATTTTATGTATTTACTTTGGTATACATATGTAGCTTCTGAAGCTTGATTAATTTGAATTCCCATAAAGGATTTTAGTTCTTGCATCAAACTCATTTCAAATTCTGCATGCATTAACTTAGAGAATTCTTAACAAACAGAGGGGTTAGTTGAACCAAAAATTATATCATCAACGTATATTTGACATATCATGAGATTATTTCTAATGTTTTTACAGAAAAGAGTAGAGTCAACCATTCCTCTAATAAAATCATGTTCCAGAAGAAAGTTGATTAGTCTTTCATACCAAGCTCTAGGAGCTTGTTTTAGACCATACAGGGATTTTTTCAGTTTAAAAACATGTTCTAGACACTTAGAGTTTTCAAAACCTGGAGGTTGGTGAACATACACTTCTTCTAAGATATAACCATTAAGAAATTTGCTCTTGACATCCATCTGATATAATTTGATGGAGTGGTTTACAACGAATGATACAAGTAAGTGAATAGATTCTAACCTGGAAATTGGAGCAAAGGTTTTGTTGTAGTCAATCCCTTCTTGTTGACTGTAACCTTGTGCTACCAGTCGTGCTTTATTTCTGATAACTTCTCCCTTTTCGTTTAGTTTTTTTCTGAATACCCATCTTGTTCCAATAATGTGAGTTCCTTTTAGCTTTGGGACCAGATCCCAGACGTTATTGTTTGTGAATTGATCGAGTTCTTCTTTCATTGCCAGAATACAGTCATTGTCTTAAGTGCCTCATCATAGGAAGTAGGCTCAATTAGAGACACTAATCCCATAGGGGTTCTTCAGATACTTTGAATGTAGACCTTATTCTGACAGGTTCATCCTTGTTTCCCAGAATCAAATCTTCAGAGATGATTGCATGAGTTCTTGATCTTTTCTGGATAGTTGAGATTTCAATTGTTTTTGGATTTTCCTTTTCGGCTTCCTCAGATTCTTTAGTCTTTTCGTCGGAACCTGCAAGAGTTATCTCCAGATCTGCAAGTTTTTAACTAGCTTTGACTTTTCAAAGTCAAGCTTATCATCAAATCTGACATGTATTGATTCTTCCACAATTTTGGTTTCTGTGTTGTATACTATATAGCCCTTAGAGCATTCTGAGTATCCTAACATAATACCTTTTTGTGCTTTTGAATCAAACTTATTCAGATGTTCTTTAGTATTAAGAATAAAACAGGAGCATCCAAAAGGATGGAAGTAAGAAATGTTGGGTTTTCTTCCCTTACACATTTCATATGGAGACTCTTCCAAAATAGGTCTTATAGAGATTCTATTCTGAATATAGCATGTTGTATTTACTACTTCAGCCCAAAAGTGCTTAGCCACATTTGTTTCGTTAATCATGGTTCTGGCCATTTCTTGGAGTGTCCTATTCTTCCTTTCTACAACCCCATTTTGTTGTGGAGTTATAGGATAGAAGAAATCAAGGGATATTCCATTTGTATCAAAAAGTTCCTCAAAGAACTTACTTTCGAATTCGCCACCATGATCACTTCTGACTCTGGTGATTTTAGAGTCAAATTCGTTTTGCACTTTAGAATAGAAGTTAGTGAATACATAGTGTGACTCATTCTTGTGCTTTAGAAATTTTACCCATGTCCAGCGACTAAAGTCATCAATAATGACTAGTCTATACTTCTTTCCATTGACTGAAGTTGTCTTAACAGGTTCAAATAGGTCTATGTGAAGAAGTTCCAGAGGCTTAGAGGTAGAAACAAAATTTTTCTTTTTAAAAGATGTTTTTGAAAATTTTCCTTTCTGACATGCCTCAAACAGAGCATTTGAAGAAAACTTCAGTTTAGGTAGACCTCTAACTAACTCGAGTTTATCTAGCTGAGAAATCCTTCTCATGCTAATGTGGCCCAATCTATGCCATACCCATTGCTCTTCATTTATAGACATTAAACATTTTACATTTTGATCTTTTAGATCTGAAAGATTAATTTTGTTAATGTTGTTTTTCCTCTTGCCAGTGAATAGAATTGTTCCATTGTTATGATTAATTGCTTTACATGTTTTTTGATTGAAGATTATATCATAACTGTTATCACTTAATTGGCTTATTGATAACAGGTTATGCATTAATCCTTCTACATAGAGAACATTAGATATAGAGGGAAGAGATCCATTACCAATAGTTCTGTAGCCTCTGATTCTTCCTTTCTGATTTCCTCTGAAACCTACAAAGCCAACATCTTTAAGCTCTAGGCTTTGGAGCATATGCTTTCTTCACGTCATGTGTCGCGAGCATCCAGAGTCCAGGTACCAAGATTGGTGTCTTAACTCTGCTTCATAGGATATCTGCAACATAAATTATCTTATCCTTTGGTACCCAGAGTCTTTTGGGTCCTTTGTGATTAGTTTTCCCAGAGTTTCTTGAAACTTTGGGTTTTCTAGCATTAGTAAAACTTTGTGTTTGTGCATGTGTGTAGTGATAAGAAAATTGGGATTTAGGTTTATCATCTGCAAAAGATATGTGTTTGTCTTCATTAGAATCATATCTTATTCCTCTTTTCTTATTCTGACTGACTCCATAAATCATAGAGGTCATTCTACTTCTTTCTATCCCATTTTTCAAAAACTTTTGAAATGCCTTTTCATATTCATATATAATTGTGTTAGAAGTTTGTGGGGCTTGAGATAAATCTTTTTCAAGTTTTAAACATTGTTTATTTGTAGATTCTTTTTCTCTTTCCAAAATCAGAATGCCATCCTTTGGTTCGGAAACTGTTATCTCAAACTTATCACATTCTTCAATGGTTCCTTCAAGGACCCTTTTTAATGCTTTAAATTTTTGTTTAAGTTTTTGATATGAGTTTAGAGATTCAGATAGGAAAGATTCAAGGTCAGAGCGGGAAAGATCATAAAATACCTTTTCAGGATCAGATTCTCTCTCTGATGAGTTTCCAGACGTAGTAGCCATGAATTCCGCATTTGCTTGTTCTTCTTCAGAGTCTGATTCTGAGGCGTCAGGTTCAGAGTCGTCCCAGGTGGCCATGAGTCCCTTCTTAGTTTTGAAGGAATTTTTCTTGAATCCTTCTCTCCTGGAGCTTTCTTTCTTGAGCTTGGGGCATTCGTTTCTGTAGTGACCTAGTTCTTTACATTCATAGCATGTTACCTCTTTGTTTGATTTGCCTCTAGAAGTTGATTCTGAGCGATCTCCCTTGGGTCTTGGTCTTATGAATTTGTTATTCCTTTTTCTCCAAAGTTGTTTTACTCTTCTGGTTAGAAGGGATAACTCTTCCTCATCGTCAAAATCGTCCTTTTTAGAGTCGTCATCCTCTTCTTCTTCAGCTCGGAGGGCTTTGTTCCTTTCTGATTTGCGTCTCTCAGATCTGGACTTCAGAGCTACAAATTTGTTCTTCTTTTGGGGCTCATCTTCCTCAAGTTCTATCTCGTGACTTCTGAGGGAGCTGACGAGTTCTTCCAGGATTATGTTGTTCAGATCCTTTGATATTTTTAATGCAGTGACCATAGGTCTCCACTTCTTTGGAAGGCTTCTGAAAATCTTCTTGACATGATATGCAGTTGTGTAGCCTTTCTCCAGAACCTTGAGTCCTGCAATTAATGTTTGAAATCTTGAAAACATTACCTTTATAGCTTCGTCATCCTCCACCTTGAAAGCTCCATACTTCTGAATTAGAGCCAGAGCCTTTGTCTCTTTGACTTGTGAGTTCCCTTCGTGGGTCATCCTTAAGGAGTCAAGTATTTCTTTAGCAGTTTCCCTGTTGGTGATCTTTTCATATTCATTGTAGGAAATGGCATTCAGCAATATTGTTTTGGCTTTGTGATGATTTTTGAAGTCACGCTTCTGGTCATCAGTCATCTTGTTTCTGGCAATAGCAATACCAGCATCAGATACAGGAGGTACAAAGCCAATAGTAACTATGTCCCATAGGTCAGCGTCATAGCCCAGAAAGAAACTTTTGATTCTGTCTTTCCAATAATCAAATTTTTCTCCATCAAAAACTAGAGGTTTGGCATTGTAACTGTCTCTTTCATTGGTGTTGGCCATAGTGTTTTTCTCACGCTGGATCTCTCTACACTGTTAAGTGTTTGATTAGAAAGTCAATAACAGAGTCAAAGCTCTGATACCAATTGAAGGTAAATAAAAACAAGAAAAGGGGGGGTTTGAATTGTTTCCACAGATAATAAAAACTTTTGAAAATAAAACACACGCGAAAAATAATACTATTAACGCAGAAGTTTATCCTGGTTCACTTGAAATTCAAAGTTACTCCAGTCCACTCGGCCAAGGTGATTTCACATTCAACAAGGACTTAATCCACTAATCTTGAAAGATTATAAAGAGGAGTGTCTAAGAGGATAAAGATCTCTTATCCCACTCAAGTTTACAGACTTCACAAGTCACTTGAGGAATATTCAACAAGTAATGAAAAATATAGTTATGTGCTTAGTGCGTCTAAGTAAGCAGAAGTTACACAATATGAGAACAAAAAAAAATATTCCACACTTTGAGCAACAACTCGTGTCAGAAATAATTAGCAAGAATGAAAGAGTTTTGAGTTTGTTTGCAGTATTCTTGTGTGCTTCGTCTTTTGTTATGAAGATGATCCATCCTTTATAGAGAGACTTGATGAAGAGACCGTTGGAGGAGGAAATCTTGGCAATGATGGACTTTTAATGTAATTAATCTCTTTGTCCTTTCCATAGCAATTCGAGTCGCCACCTCACTTTTATTTGTCCAAAGGAAAGGCTAAAAAGCGAACAAAAGCCAAGTAAGAAGTTTTTCAAATCAAAAACTAATAAAAATGTCAGAGATCTGGGTAAGGGGGTTAGTTATGAAATGGGAAGGTTTTACGCACCCAAAACATCCTTAGTACTCTAAGGGAACCCTTTTTGCAAATATGTGTTGTAAGTTGGTATTTGTGAAAAGATTTGTACAAAAGATTGGGGGGAATGAGAAGAGAATAGATTATATTTACAAATTTTGTTGTTTGAATGGATGAACCCATTGCCTACGTACCATCACAAAGGAGGATCAAAACCTCGTAGTTCAGGGTAAAAATCTCAAAGATTGGTGAATTGATTTGACCAAAAGTCTTAAGGTCTTTTGTTATCAAAGGGAGAAAACTCAACCTAAACCAACAATCCACCATGTGAGTAAGGCTTCAACATACTAGTGAGGGGTTAACCCTATAATAAGCATGGAAGACTTATAATCCAATCACTAAGGATGAGGTGAGATTTACATCAACCACTATGATAACTCAAACCTATGACTAATGTCTATGAAAAGTTTTAACAAGTGGCCATTGGAACCACAAAAACAACTTGAAGTGAGTTATATTCACAAGTTAGATTTATTTACAAAATGAAGTCAAATTTGGATTAAAATTTATTCACAATGAGTATTGATGTAAATGGTTTTGAAAAGTCAAAGGCTTAAGGCCTAGGTTTCTAATTTGAAACAAAGTCAAAGTTTGAAGAAAAATATTTTTGGCTTGGTTAGAGTGAGGAGAAGAAGAGAAGGGCTAGTCCTAAAGCATACAAAGATAAGAGGGGGAAAGATAAACCCTTGGAGTTCCTTTTCTTGAAGTCATAGAGATGACTCAAGATGCTCATTTCCTTTGGACTTAGCACACACAAACAAGCAATCAAACAATTTGAATTCAAGCTCCTAGGATCTCCATTTGGCTTGGCTCTTAACTTGGCTATTCATGACAATGGTCCTCTTTTCACAATCTCAAGATGGGATCCCTATCACACACAAGCAAACATCAAAAAGTTCACAACACAATAAAGGGAATGGACAAAGAATAAGTTTGTAGAGAAGTCCTTTGAAGTTAACTTTGGATTTTAGCATTCTAAAGGCATGAGGCCTAGTTGCTCTTCAACAAATTAGCATTCTAAAGGCATGAGGCCTAGTTGCTCTTGAACTCCTTTAATCATAGGTAAGTCCTAATTCTAAGTCCTTTCTCCTTTTTGCATTTGGTTCACACAAAACAAACACAAAGCAAACACAAGATAGCAATATATTTATATACAATAATGAGCTCAAATGAGCAAAAGGAAAAATGACATAAACATAAAATATGTGCTCAAGTGAGCAAAGGGAAAATCAATATGAATAATGAGCAAGAAATAAATGGCATTAAAGCTAAATGGCAATAAATTAAAAGCTCAAATTAAAGTTAGTAGTTAGTAAAGTTATGTTAGCTTGTCATAAGACAATGTAGCGCTATGTTAAGCAATCATAAGTGAACTAATGTAGTAGTCACACCTAACTGAGATCGGTCAATAAGAATATAGGCAAATAACACAAGTTAGAGATCATGACTAGTAAGCCAAGCTCCATAAACTTGCAATGCCAAAACAAAAGGGGAAGGGCCTTGTATGGACTTTAGGTTATTTGCTTGACCAAGAAGCAGCCTATCTTTGACACAAAACAACTCACTTGATCATGGATCAAGTTGAGTTTGGTTTGGATCAAAGAAGGTTAAACCTCTCATTTGTCAAGACCAACCATAAGACTTTAACTCATTGGCCATTGATGGAAAGAAAGGGATGAAGATGAAAGGGAGGGGAAAATAAGACAACAACCAAATCCAATTGATCAAATATGAATCAAATCAACATTAATCAACACCAAACAGAAAAGAAATGAAGATAACCAGTCAATGGTATTTTTTTGGTATTTTTTGAATTAAAATAAAATGCAAATAAAAAATAAATAAATAAGTTCAAACCTCAAATTCAATTCAAAACAACTTCAAAGAGTCCAATTAAATTCCCATAGGTTCAACATAGTCAAACAAGCTTTGACAAATTTTCTCATAAATTTTTGAAACCAGAAAGTAATTAAAAACAATTAAAAATAGCACAATATGAATTAAAATCTCAAATAAATCTCAAATCAAATAAGAAATTGATGAGACTATTTTTCATTGACTTATCATGATCCATAAATGCTAGGAAAATATTTTTGGATTTTTCAAAAGTCAGAAAGTATTTTAAAATGAATTAAAACTATTAAAAGTCAAATAATCCATGAAAAATATCAAATGAAGTCATAAAAATAATTAAAAATCAAAATATGAAACTAGATTTTTCAAGAAAAATTTTGGAATTGGTCTCATATTTTTATGACTTCAAATGAATTTTTTATGAATTTTTGAAATAAAAGGAATTAACTGAAAATAAAAGAAAATAGAATAAATGGAAAAAAACCACAGCCGAGTGATGCAACTCATTAATTGGTGTGGCATCGGTCAATGGTCCAGATGTGAGGGAACACGCTACATCCAAGTCAAACGCGCCACATAAGGTATTAAATGAAGTAAAGACAATGGAGGATCAAGATTAAAACGTGGTATCCAGATCCAAAGGCCATGAGACAAGACACGTAGTGGTGGTGGTGGTGGAAACCACTGTCTTCTCCGGCGAGTCAACAGAATCCGACCACCAGTTACAGAGAAAAAAAATGAAAATGGAAAACAAGGACATGGAAATGAAGCTCATTTGATGGAGATCATCACTGTATCCATGGATCTTCCTCACTCTTCCTATATTGAGAGAAATGTGAAGGAGAAGATCATGGTGTTCAAACTGAAAGTTCATGAAATGGAAAATTGAAAGCATCACAAGCTTGCCTCAAGTGTGAGGACTTCAGAAAACCACACAAACACAAGAATGCTACATTGAAATGAGAGTTCTAGATCCAAAAAGTTTGAATGTATACCTCTGAATTGAAGCACCTCTGGCCACGAAACCTCCAAGTTCTTTGCTCCTCTTTGATCTATGGATGTAGTGGAAGTGAAAGGCTAAGGAATTAGGCTTTGAAGATCAACTAATGATGCTGAATTTCAAGCTCAAAAGTGAGAAAAAAATTTGAAAAATTCCTTTGGTATGGTTATGGTTTCAATGCTGCAGCAATTAGATCTCTAAAAGGTTCCCAAATGAATGAGAGGGGACCTCTATTTATAGCTAAAAGCATCAAGTCACACGCTTCTTTCATGTGCATGGAAAATTGAACTTGGATGTGCATGGGCCTGTACAGGCGTGTGGGAGGGCCAATGATGAATGCAAAAGCTTGCTGAGTTCATATGGAAAGGATTTAGACGTGCACTTTGAAGGGAACTAGCTTGCACATTCAAATTTCATCATGAAGTACCAAAATACACATAAATGGAAATGAATTCGAAACTCCCAAATGGTACATCGAAATGAGTAATGTGAGTAATGGTTGGAAAGCCCTTGAAACAAGGAATAAAAGTTATGTTGGGAAAAAATTCATTTGGAATTTGGAAATTGATGAAAACTGGATATGAAAATCCAAGTACAAAACATATTCAAGTCATTTTGAAAAAGTTTACCAAAAACAAGCTTAATCAAACCCTTCTGTTTGCATGATGAAAGCTTCAAATGGAAACACCTCCAACATCCAAGTTGTAGATCTTTTCAAGATGATCAATTTAGACTCAAAGTTTGCATAATTTAGATTTTTCATGACAAAGTTATGGGCATTTGAAGTTGGGTACTTTTTCACATTCAATGAATTAGGTCCAAGATGACCTATAATGTTTTGTATTATCCCATGTATTTATTTTAGGATTATGAAATTTTGTCCAACATAAAATTTTAAGTAGACATCTCAATATTTCCAATGAATTTGGTATCACCTCAAAACCATAAAAATTTAGGAAGTTATGCACTTGGTAAGTTGACCCAAAATTAGGGTTTCAGTCAAAATGACCTATAATGTTTTGAAATGAATGATGAACTTCCAAGTTCAAATGGATTTTTGATTAACATTAAAGTTTTTCATATGGTTCTTAGGAACATTTTTGCTCTTGGGGTCATCTTCATTGGGAAAACACATCACAAGTTATATCTCATTGGTGCTCAGCTTGGTCAGATGACTTGACTGGTCAACTTTTCAAGGCCAATCTTCCAATCTTGATGAATAAATGATTGAGGACTCTAAAATAGGCTCACATATGCATAAAATGATGAATTAAAGAACTTCCCTTGATTAAATTTGATCATAGGTTGAGATTGCTTCATGGGCAAGGCACAGTCAAAGCACAGTTGAATTAGGGTTTCCTTGGGAAACAATCCTCAAGCCCTTTGGGTTATCTTGATCAAATTGGTAAATTGAGACACTTGGGAGACATATATGATGATTAGGAGCTTTGTGGACCATTGTCATACTTTTTCTCATCTTCATCTAGCCATTTATTGGACTTAGAAGCCTCCTAGGAGCATTGGAGCACATGATCACTTGAGCTTCAAAACAAAAAGAGTTAGTGACATATTTTTGTACTTTTGGTTAGTAATCAAATAAGAAAAGCAATAATATACAATACAAGCATGCTTGGTGATCTTAAAACACTCAAACAAGTCCCAACCCTAGGGTTAATGAGCCAAACATGCTATGATCCTTGAGGCAATGCACTTGTGCAATAACATGATGTCATGAGGGATCTTAGGGTCAAAATTAGGGTCTTACAGATGCCCCTATTTAAGGTCATTCTAGCCGGAGATATGAAGGTTTAAATCTTCGTCTCGACGAGATAGAATGAGCTTGAATAATAACAAAGAGACGAATTTTGGTCCCTAAGAGACCTCATGATGCAAATGTATGTATGCAAAATAAAATCTTCATGGTGAATAATTACCACAAAGGAAAAGAAATCAGGAGAGACTGAAAAATCCATAGGAGTGGCACACTCACTAGAAGGCAGAAACTCTGGGAGGAAACAAGGTAAAGATGCGTGAGCAGGTCACGAATTGAAAGCTTGATGTGAGACACGAAGGGATTCCACGAAAATAAATAGATGGAAAGACTCGAGCTGGCGCAAAGATGCATGTATTGGGGAATAGGCCAATACAGCAAAACTATCCTCAAAGGATACATCGGATAAAAACTCTGACTCAGACGGAGACGTCCACAAAGAACTCAGCTAAGGAGGAACAGGGAGATATTACCGGTTACTGGGTAATAAACTCAAAGAGAGACATGTCATCAAAACGTTGGTTACTGGGTGAGAGAACAACAAGCTCGGGGAGAAAGAATATCTAAGACCGGTATAAGGGTGAAAGATATCAATCCTCGGAAACATCTGAGGAAGACCCAAAAGGCACATCTCAACTCAGGAAAATCTGACTCCACAGGGGACTAAAAGTCATAATAGGGAGCAGAAGGAAGGAACACCAGGGATACCGGTTACTGGCCATATAATAGGTGACCAACCAGGCGTGAATTGGGAACAATACCCAAGACATTCATCATCCGAAAAGAGGGCTGAAAAAGCAAACTCGACTTACAGAATGGACATTCGATTCCATAAGGAAATACGAATCTTACTCGATTGAGGAAGAAAAAGACTTCAACTGAAGAGCGCATGAGACATATTATTTATTACCGTTATAACCTAGATAACATACTCGCATGGAAGATTATCCACAATCGGTTACTGGGTTAATAAAGGATAAATCGACCGAAGAAGAAAGGACATCGGGATACCGGTTACTGGGTATAAAATGATAACCAATCAGGATGGAGAAACAATCATTACCAAACAAGGGTAAATGAAAGATGACTCGCAAGGAATAAACTGCCTGACAAAAGCAATTATCCGAGAGATATATCACCGGTTACTAGGTGGTATACTCAAAATGAAGGAATATCAATACCGGTTACTAGGTAAAGATAACCAACAAAGAGGGGATTACATCTACCGGTTACTGGGTAGAAAACCATAGAAATAGGACTTATAACTACCGGTTACTGGGTAGAAGGCCACAAAATCCACTAGGGAAAAGATGGACAATTACCTGTTACTGAGCAATTGAACAGCTAAACCACAGGGAACTGCAGGGGAATCACAAGAAAGGAATCAATCTAGGAACAAACTATAAAGACACAATCAAACAAGACTCAACCTGATGAGGATATAACTCAGGAGAGTAATTCCCATTCCAATACACACTTGGGGAGGAAACTGAAACAATAATCATCCACGAGGACATAACTCAGTGGGGAAGAAAGAAGAAACAATAGACACTTTATGCCTATGGGGCTGACTCTACATTGAGAGATCAGACACAAACATCTGCTTGGGGAAGAACGTTTCACCAATAGCAGGAGATAACAAGCAAAGATACATGGAAAAGAAATGCAATCATGAATATCTGAATGCAATGATTATGCATGTATATGCATGATTTATGTATGATTAATGCTGACAAACAGACATATTTAACACAAACAAGTCCAAGAATCACAAACGGATGCTCGTCCAACTTTTCGACAAGAAGAGTGAAGCCTCCTGGAGAACTCCGTTCGGGAATAACCCGAGCAGGATGAAAATAAATCATCGGGGATATTAAACCCTATCCCAAAGCTACACTCGATGAGGATACAAAGAAGATGTATTCAGGAGCAGTGAAAGAAAATGATCAAACAGAGAACTTAAACTCTGGTGGGGATTATCTCTGGAAGAAGAATAATCACGGGAAGACGTCGACCACAGCTGGGGATAGGCAAAGTCACAGCTTCCAACTGCAAGAAACAACACCCTGCACAGGAGGAGTCTTTCAGGGGCAAACAATCCTGACATAAGGAAGATGCAGAAGATCTGCCCGAGAGATTCCATCAATTCTCTCAGGGATAGGTAGTTAAAACACAAAAAAGATCCACCGGAGAAGAAACACTACTGGGGATGCCTATCAAGGGATGACATGAAACTTTGTGGGGAACAACCACCAACCAAATGCACATCAATCAAAACACTCCCTTCTATCTGCTGGAGAGGAAACTCTGCTAAGGGGAGAAATAGCACTTTGTTCCACTGGGGAAGGCAATAAACATCTTCAACACCAGCTCTCAATGCTAGAAGAAATATTCAGACCCGGAGAAGATACCATCATTGAACTCGTCTCAGGCAACCCTACTAGGGACAAGCTGCAAATGTTCTCGAAGGAACTACCCTGGCTGAGGAAAACGGAAATGAATCCTTCGTCAACAAACGACGTGCTGGAGGTGAAAAGGGAGACAAGCCCTTCACCAATTGCTCTAGGCAACTTCCTGCTGAGGAGACAAATATCTGGAAACATGCTTACTCCGCTGGGGACTTCTACTCATGTCGGGGAAAGACAAACTTCCTCGTGAGTAGAATAGCATATCAACTTTCATCAATCTATAAGGGATTTTAGGTCAGTCCACCCAAGGAATGACAACCATATAATTGATAAAACACAAATGCTAGTGCATGATATTGAGGGATACACGTCTCTAAAAGAACAAGGCAAGAACTGGAACAGAAGGGATCACCCATGGATCAACCAATCATGGATTTCTAAGACTCTGTGGGGGAAACGAGCATGTATGCACAAAAAAACTATCTGGGAGTTCGTTGGATGAACATCCACCAATCCTGCTAGGGGAAAGCAATCCAACAAGACCGATCAATCTACTGCCATCAAGGAGAACTTCTCAGATCATATTCTCTAGGAAGCTGATGATGTACTATTCTTTCAGCGCTCGCTGGGGAGACAACTTGAAAGCTAATGAAGAGGATATAAAAATGCCAGAATATGAACAAATGTCTTACCTTTTGGGGATCTTACTATCCTTGGGAAAGCACTGAGGACATTCCACTCATCCTTTCAGTCATTGTAAATGTTCATTCTGTTTTAAAACAGTTTATTTATGAAAACTTTATTTGTTTTAAACAATGATATTCATCAATTAAAACATGCAAACATTTGTTAAATAGAAACAAATAAGAGTGCAAAGAATTGGATAAAGGCTCAAATTTATTTAAGAGAATGGTAGTCCGCAAATGGCGAGACTCCATGGATCTTTATAAATTTGAAATTGGTGATATACATGGAAAAAGGGCTACATTGAACATAATGACCATTTCTCCACCAACTTTGAATCCACTGTATTCCAAACTTCGGTTGATGATGACTGAGTGAGAATCTTTGACAGATGACAGTTGTAGAACAAAGTCTTGTCAGGATGCAGTTACTTGCCAAATCCCTAATTTTTGCCTAGATTTCCCCAGTGTGAGGTACTCAATCTAACGGGATATATATATTCATCATTTTTTTATGTCTCTAACTTTTGCCTGGACCGCCCTTTCAGGTTTTCAATCCACTGAGACGCTCATTCTTGCCTAAGCCGCCCTTTCGGGTTTTCAACTTCGCGAGCTATTCTGTTTTTATTTTTAGGCAAAGTATTTCTTGACTGCATCTGAATTCACAGGACGAGTGAAATCCTCCCCCATCCATAGTTGTAAGCAACAAAGCACCGCCTCAAAAGGCTCTCTTAACAACGTATGGACCTTCATAGTTTGGAGTCAACTTGCCCCTGGAATCGGGCGTGAAAGACAAGACTTTCTTGAGCACGAGGTCACCTTCTCGGAACACACGAGGCTTGACCTTCTTATCAAAGGCTTTTTTCATCCTCTGTTGATACAACTGACCATGACACATGGTAGTTAATCTCTTTTCTTCAATCAAATTCAGTTGGTCATAACGACTCTGAACCCATTCAGCCTCAGTCAACTTGGCTTCCATCAAGACTCTCATTGATGGGATCTCAACCTCTATGGGGAGCACAGCCTCCATGCCATATACAAGAGAAAAAGGGGTTGTCCCTGTTGAAGTGCGGACAGATGTATGATAGCCATGCAAAGCAAATGGCAGCATCTCATGCCAATCTTTGTATGTAACAACCATCTTCTGAATAATCTTCTTGATGTTCTTGTTAGCAACTTCAACAACCCCATTCATCTTGGGTCTAAAGGGAGAAGAATTATGATGTGCAATCTTGAACTCGCTACACAACTCTTTCATCATCTTATTATTCAAGTTAGATCCATTATCAATAATGATCTTGTCGGGCACACCATATCGGCATATGAGTTGGTTCTTGATAAACCTCACAACCACCTGCCTGGTCACACTTGCGTACGATGCCGCTTCAACCCACTTGGTGAAGTAATCAATGGCTACGAGAATAAAACGATGACCATTCGATGCCTTAGGTTCAATCATGCCAATCATGTCAATTCCCCACATGGAGAAAGGACATGGTGAGGAAATAACATTCAGAAGTGTCGGGGGAATATGAATCTTATCCGCATAAATCTGACACTTATAGCATTTCTTCACAAACTTGTAGCAATCAGACTCCATTGTCAGTCAATAGTAGCCTGCTCTCAACATCTTCTTCGCCATAGCATGTCCATTGGAATGAGTACCAAATGAACCTTCATGGACTTCAGTCATCAACAGGTATGCTTCGTGTCTATCCACGCATCTGAGCAGAACCATGTCAAAATTCCTCTTGTAAAGCACATCACCATTAAGGTAGAAACTGCCAGATAATCTCCTCAAAGTCTTCTTATCTTTAACAGATGCCTCGGGCGGGTAAGTCTGACCTTGGAGAAAACACTTGATATCATAATACCAAGGCTTATTATCTTTCACCTCCTCAACTGCAAACACATGAGCTGGTCTATCCAAGCGCATCACAGTAATATTGGGGACTTCATTCCAATAATTGACAGCAATCATTGAAGCAAGCGTAGCAAGAGCATCCGCCATCCGATTCTCATCTCGAGGAATATGATGAAAGTCAACTTTAGTAAAGAAAGTTGAAATCCTCCTCGCATAATCTCTATATGGGATGAGGCCAGGCTGATTCGTCTCCCACTCACCCTTAATCTGATTGACAACAAGGGTCGAATCACCATAAACATCAAGATGCTTGATCCTAAGATCAATACATTCTTCCAAACCCATAATACAAGCCTCATACTCCACCATATTATTCGTGCATTTGAAAGTTAGCCTTGCTGTAAAAGGAAAATGTGTGCCTTGAGGAGTAATAATCATTTCCCTAATACCATTTCCATACTAGTTGACAGCATCATCGAACACCATACCCCATCGGGAACCAGGCTCTGGCCCTTCATCGAGCATGGGTTCATCAGAATCTTTCATTTTCAAATACAGAATCTCTTCATCAGGGAAGTTGTATTGCACAGACTGGTAATCTTCAATTAGTTGATGCGCTAGATGGTCAGCCAAAATACTACCTTTAATAGCTTTTTGAGCTCGATACTCAATATCATACTCAGATGACAACATCTGCCAACGGGAAATTCTCCCAATTAAAGCAGACTTCTCAAAGATGTACTTGATCAGATCCATTTTGGATATCAACCAAGTTGTATGATTCAACATATACTGGCGTAAACGCTTAGCAGCCCAAGCCAAAGCACAGCATGTTTTCTCAAGCATTGAGTACTGAGACTCACAATCAGTGAACTTCTTACTCAAGTAGTATATTGCGTATTCTTTCTTTCCAGATTCATCTTGCTGACCAAGGGCACACCCCATGGAATCATCAAGCACAGTCAAGTACATAATCAACGGCCTCGCTTCAACAGGCAGAGACAGAATCGAAGGCTCGGACAGATACTCTTTGATACTGTCGAAGGCCTTTTGGAAATCCTCGGCCCAATCATGACGCTGACCTTTCCGAAGGAGCTTGAATTTAGGTGCACATGTGGCAGTCATGTGGGATATAAATCTCGAAATGTAATTCAAGTGGCCAAGAAAACCTCGGACTTGCTTCTCAGTTTTGGGCGCAGGCATCTCTTGTATTGCTTTGACCTTGGCAGGATCAACTTCAATACCTCTCTCGCTGACAATAAAGCCCAATAACTTACCGGAACGGACTCCAAATGTACACTTGTTCGGATTCAAGCGGAGTTTGTACTTCCTCAAACGCTGGAAAAGCTTCAACAAGTGTTCTACATGTTCAACTTCCATTTTCGACTTTGCAATCATATCATCAACATACACCTCGATCTCCTTGTGCATCATATCATGAAACAAGGTAGTCATAGCACGTTGATATGTGGCTCCGGCGTTCTTCAGACCAAAGGGCATCACTCGATAACAGAATGTTCCCCAAGGTATGATGAATGTTGTCTTCTCCATATCCTCGGGTGCCATTTTAATCTGATTATAACTGGAAAACCCATCCATAAAGGAAAAGACATTGAATTTAGCTGTATTGTCTACCAACATATCAATGTGTGGTAGCGGAAAATCATCTTTCGGACTAGCTTTATTCAAGTCACGGTAATCCACACACATTCAGACTTTTCCATATTTCTTAGGCACGGGCACAATATTGGCCACCCATTGAGGATATGTAGAAGTCACCGGAAACCCCGCATCAATTTTCTTTTGAACTTCTTCTTTAATCTTCACTACCATATCAGGATGAGTTCTTCTAAGCTTTTGCTTCACAGGCACACACTCAGGCTTCAACAGCAAGAAGTGTTGCACGATGTCAGTATCTAGACCATGCATGTCTTCATACGACCAAGCAAAGACGTCGACATATTCTCGTAGCAACTCAATCAACCCCTTCTTAACAGACTCTTCAAGGAGTGCCCCAATCTTCACTTCACAAATGCAGTCTTTGGACCCCAAGTTGACTGTTTCCAGATTCTTAAGATGTGGCTGAATGATCTTCTCCTTGTGCTCAAGCAGACGGGTAATCTCATCAGGAATCTCTTCAACATCATCTTCTTCTGCCTCAAATACAGGGAACTCAAAGTTGGGAGATGGTGTCGGATCATTATGTTCAATGGGTTTGATCAACCTGCATAATGATTTTGAGTATAAAAGAGATTTCAGAATTCAAACAAGGCAAATCATTATGCAGATGAAAAGATTGATTTTATTCTCCTTTTTTAGGTTTTTATGGTGATCACCAATTTCATGCAAAAGGCAAAAAGGAAAAATAATTTGAGAAAACAAACATTTAACATGCGATTATTGAATGAATATCATTGTATTAATCAATTATGCCAACAATATTTTCACTTCTCCTTTTGGCATGGGAGAAGGGTTTTTAATCAAAATGAACACATTACGTTGACTTATGGATAACTGTTGGAACATCAACAGCGACCCAATTATTGCAGATTCCTCCAGGTATGACAAAGTTGCCAAGTTCTTCCTCTTCATCTTCTTCAATGATGGCAGCAGCTTCCTGATCTTCAATGGTGTGGATGAAACCTCCACTCTGAAACAACCCAAGATCATTGGAAACACCAGAAGAGTACCTTATACCAGCCCGGGATTTATTATCTTCCAACTTGATCATTCTCCCCAAACCAGTAGTTGCACCATGCTTAGTGGCCAACTTCGCGTCATCGTAGAAGACAAATGAAGAAAGTCCTTTCCTAGAAGGCACAGCAATAGATAAGGCTTGGAACGGATTTCCAACCTCATCCTCAGCATCAATGTAGGAAAAGGAAAATAAATGGCTGACCAAGAGAGCTTTCTCTCCCCTTATCACCACCAACTTTTTGTTCTTGACGAACTTCAACTTTTTGTGTAGGGTGGATGTCACGGCACCTGCCTCGTGAATCCATGGTAAGTAAACAGCTGTATGACGGATGTATATCCATAACCTGGAAAGTGATCTGGAAATCACTAGGTCCAATCTTGATCAGGAGTTCTAATTCACCAATCACAGTTTTACGCGATCCATCAAAAGCTTTCACTACCACTCGACTCTGCCTCATGGGAGGCCCCTGATACGAAAGTTTTGCGAGAGTAGATTTTGGCAATACATTAAGTGATGGCCTTGTGTCTACCAACACATTGGACAGGGCATCATCTTTACAATTCATGGAGATATGTAAAGCCAAATTGTGGTCTTTTCCCTCCTCGGGAAGATCGTCATCGCAGAAGCTCAAATTGTTGCAGGCCGTTATATTTGCAACAATACTATCAAACTGCTCAATCGTGACATCGTGATCCACGTATGCCACGTCCAACACCCTCTGCAGCGCTTCTCGGTGTGGCTCTGAATTCATCAACAAAGATAAGACAGATATCTTTGATGGAGTTTATAGAAATTGATCCACAACATTATACTCACTCCTTTTGATGAGCCTCAGTATCTCATCACCATCCTCTTTCAATATGCCAGACTGGCCAACCAGGATAGCAGTATTATTGGATTTAACAACAAAAGGGTCAACACCCTTCACAACAGGAACAGACTAATTTGAAGAAGAAGTCCCCACAGGACCGGCAGGACTAACACCATTTTTCTTCACAACGTCTTTGTGGGATTTCGGCTGAGCCGAGAAAACACGACCATTACGGATCACTCCACTAACGTCAGAAATGCTTACCACAGAGGTTGAGGGAAACGGCACCTCCTGCCCATCCTCCAGCATAACGGCATTATAACGGTACGGGACTGCTTTATCTGATACATACGGGACAGGGCCCCCTGGCTTGATCACAAGAGTTGGCGACACTTTCTTCTTGCTGCCACCATACTTGATAACAACAGGATCGAGAATTTTGAATACGGGAGTAATAACATCAACTTCATCCTCATTACGATTCTGAAGTACCTCAATCATCCCTTGGTCTATCATCTCTTGGATATCCTTTCTCACTTGACGGCATCCTCTTTTATTGATAGTGCACACCTAGCACCTATCATGATCATGCTCATAGTGACTGTGCTCACACAACAGCTTATGCATCTCTACCCAGGACTGCCTTATGTCATTCACATAAAGGACTTTGTATTTGCTAGGGCACCTCTAAACCATATTGACAATTGCTTTCCCATGCTCGGGCAATGGGTTCTTCTTTACATTTGGGCCTACATCCTCAAAGAACAGTATCCCACTCCTCACAAGGTCTTGCACCTTGGTCTTCAAAGGGAAACAATTCTCCACATCATGTCCGGGAGCACCGGAATGATACACACAGTAAAGTTCGGGCTTGTACCACCATTGGGGATTGGCTGGCACAGCAGGAGGATCTCGCGGAGTTATCAACTTCCTATCAATTAAGGAAGGATAAAGTTCAGCATAGGTCATCAGAATCGGGTCAAAAGTCACCCTCTTCATCTCATAGTTGTGGGTGCTGGTGTTGTTATTGTTGTGAGGATGGTAAGCTTGTTGTTGTTGACGATGTTGTTGTTGTGGTTGTTGTTGAACTTCTCTGAAAGCAGGTGCTATATGAGCCACCTGGTGTTGGTTGACAGTCGGTCGGACCTCTTTCCTCCTTAAAGAGGGCCTTCTCTTGACATGGGAAGAAACAGCATGAGTCTACCCTTCTTTCTTCCTGGTAAATCCTCCATACTTCTTTGCCGAGGAACCATCATCACGAGACAAGCGTCCTTCACGGACCCCCTCTTCTAGCCTCATCCCCATATTCACCATTTCGGTGAAGTTCGAGGGAGCACTAGCAATCATGCGCTCGTAGTAGAAAGAGCTCAAAGTCTTCAGGAAGATCTTTTTCATCTCCTTCTCCTCCAAGGGTGGCACTATCTGAGCTGCCAATTCTCGCCACCTTTGGGTGTATTCCTTGAAGGTCTCCTTATCCTTCTGGGACATCGCCCTCAGTTGATCTCTGTCTGGAGCCATATCCATATTATATGTATACTATTTCACAAAGGCCTCGCCTAGATCATTGAAAGTGCGGATGCTTGCACTCTCTAGCCCCATATACCACCGGAGTGCAGCACCTGTCAGGCTATCCTGAAAGTAGTGAATCAGTAGCTGATCATTGTCGGTTTGGGTCGACATATTACGAGCATACATCACAAGATGGTTGAGTGGACATGTATTTCCCTTGTACTTCTCAAAGTCAGGCACTATGAATTTAACTGGGATTTTAATGTTGGGCACCAAGCACAGATCAACAGCACTCTTCCCAAAAAGGTCCTTACCTCTCAAAGTTTTCAGTTCCTTGCACAGCTCAATGAATTGATCTTTCATCTCATCCATTTTCTCATATACGTCTGGGCCCTCAGATGGCTCGGAATGATAAATGGTGTCTTCTACACGTGGGAGAGTGTGCACAACGGGAGGTGGCATAGCCAGGACTGGGCTAGATGTCGGCATAGAAGCAAGAGTGGGAGCGAAACCCTTTGGCATGAAGTTAGATGGCATTCCACAAGGGAATCCGGCTGGCATACTAGGAGCGAAGTGGGCGGTGGCAGCAGGCACTGTTGAAGTAACCACTTCAGAGATGACTGTCCTCGCGGGAGGAGTTGCAGGAGTTGGTGAAGCTTGACTTTGCGCAACAAGGACTGACTCCATCATGGCAGTCAGTCTAGCAATCTCTTCCTTTAGGTCTCTGTTCTCTTGTTCGAGGTGTTCCATGATCTTCTGATGATTTTCTTGGGTGTTATACCGGTGTGTCAGCTTGTCTTCAAAATAAATGAAGAGCAAAGAGTTAGACTACTAATCAAGAGCTCGGAACAAAACCTGCTTATGCATATGATGCATGCAATGCTTGTGCACATGATTTGTTTTTTATCACTGGAACTTTATAAAGATCTATTTGCAAATGTTTTGAAAATATTGAACTTTTAAGACATATATGGAATATTCATAGCAATAACACTTGGAAACTTTTTACACCAACGAAGTAGTACAGTCTTGGTAACCAAATACAATACAAGAGAAAAGAAGAATACATCCTATGGAGCCCTAGAAGCAATCGTCCAAAGCCTTAGAGATCGGAAGATAAGTCGCACGAAGCCTATTCACCTCTCTCTCATAAGCTACTTCCATGTTTGCCTTCTCCTTGGCGAGCTGATCATACTTCCTCTTCCAAAACCTAGACGAGTGAGGAAGGAGAGAAGTAACTACATTGTCTGGCTCGTCAATAACCTAATGCTCTAGAAACTCTATCATTGCATCCTTATCCTTGAGCTGCTGAAGAAGTTCCTTACGTTCATGAACCCATGCACGCGACCGGTCTTCGTCTCTCTACTCCTCTACTCCTTGATTAGGGAGGGTTGAAGGCCCAACTATAACCATAGGGGTAGGTCTCGGATACTCGTACGGCATGCGGTACTCAAGAGCTCTCTTCCTTACCCAAGAGGTGTAAGGTTCCAAAGCAACACAATTCTTCAGACCAAGCTCAATCCTCCCTTTCCTATGAACTTTGCGCCAGGCGCGGACCATCCTATCCTTCAAGTTTTGGGGATCTTTACCCTCTTGAAAGAACAAGCCTTCCAACGAAATATTGTTAGGTTTATCCTTTAAGAGGAACCCAAGCTGACGGCGAGCCAAAGCAGGGTTGTAGTTAGTTCCACCACATGTACCAAGAAGAGGTACATTGGAGAACTCACCACAAGAGTCAATAATCTGAACACCATCATAAACATGATTATACCAAGAGATATCATCATTAGTTAGAGACATAAGTCTCGTGGACCACCGTAGACATCCCTTGTTTTCCTTGAAGGCTAGCGTCTGAGGCAAGTGCGAAATAAACCACTTGTACAACAGAAGCAGACAGCACACAATGGAACCACCACCCTTTGCATTCCTCATATGCAAAGAGAAATACGTGTCACCCAACAGGGTCGGAACGGGATTAAGAGAAGAGAAAATCCTAATAGCGTACACATCCACGAAGTTGTCGATGTTGGGAAATAACACTAGCCCATAGATGAGGAGTACAAATATGGCTTCAAAAGCTTCCTTACTAATGGCCTTTCCAAACAAAGTAGCTTTGGCAATCAGAAAATCAGATGGGAGACCTTGAATTCCACCTTTGGTAGTCATATTGGCAACAATGTCAGATACCTCCACATGAAGCATGTCAGCAATCTCTTGAGAAGACGGAATCTTCTCCAAACCACTGAACGACAACTTATCAAGAATAGGTATACCCATATGATAGGCATACTCCTCTAGTGTAGGCAAAAGCTGGAAGTCCGAAAATGTGAAGCACCGATACAAAGGATCGTAGAACTGCACTAACACATTCATCAGACCCTCATCCACCTTGGTAGAAAGAATAGGCAGAAGCTTCCCATGGAGAGCTTTGAGCTCCAAAGGCTCTAATACATGAGATGCCAAACTCCTTAACTCTTTCAAGTCGGGTTGTCTGAAATTGTACTTCTTCGTATTCCTTCTTTGCTTATCCATGTCTGAAAATCTGCAAATAGACCTCTTAAGTTCCTTGTAAAATCTTTATTGTTGATGATATGAATGCAGATGAATGCATGAATGCACGGATACAACAATCACACTCAAGGATCAAGCAAGTCACACCACACAAAGGTCACGGGATGGCTCAAGTCATCATCAATACCAATCATCCATTTTGGTGGATTATGGTTTACACCTTATCAACACCCAAGTTCCATTGATATTGAGGATAGACAAGAATGGATCAACCGCGAACCATGGGTTTGTTGTAAGTCACGAGCATGGAGTCTCAGTTAAGAACCACCCAATCGGAGTGTACTATAGTTTAAACCTGACAATCATGTTCTAAAAAGGTTCATGCGGTCATCATCCCATCTTTCGGATATTATCGGATAAAACGACTACTCGTCCTCCAAAAATATTCTCAAGAGAGACTCTTATGAGTGTAGTATCGCGTAACAATCGCCTCAAGTCTTACACTTGAACGACCTTCGCACTACGTCCTAAAATAGGCCAAGATGGGCTAGGTATCTAAGGTCCTTGGCTTCTAAGGTTCCTATTGGAAAGAGTAATGCCTAACCACGACTACTCGTGTGACATTATTGATCCCAATAAGACCTCCACCAAGTGAATGGGCTTGCAAGTTAACTTGTTAAGGAATAACTCCACACAAGTCAACAAGACTATGCCATTCTCCAATCATAAGTGCACTCGAGTTCGGGTATAGAATTCATCTCACAAGAGACCACCAAGCATGCAAGCAATTAATATATCAAGCAATTCATACGTTACAAACAATACATTCATCCCAAATTTGCACAAAAATATGTCACAAATAAATATAAACATACAACACATATAAGCAAAAAGTAGGTTAAACCTACTAGGAACAATGAAGTCCCCAGTAGAGTCGCCACTTTTCTGTAGCGGGGTTTTCGTTACCTTTAGGTTTATTAACTAAACCAAAAGTAAACATACAATTCGAGTCGCCACCTCACTTTTATTTGTCCAAAGGAAAGGCTAAAAAGTGAACAAAAGCCAAGTAAGAAGTTTTTCAAATCAAAAACTAATAAAAATGTCAGAGATCTGGGTAAGGGGGTTGGTTATGAAATGGGAAGGTTTTACGCACCCAAAACATCCTTAGTACTCTAAGGGAACCCTTTTTGCAAATATGTGTTGTAAGTTGGTGTTTGTGAAAAGATTTGTACAAAAGATTGGGGGGAATGAGAAGAGAATAGATTATATTTACAAATTTTGTTGTTTGAATGGATGAACCCATTGCCTACGTACCATCACAAAGGAGGATCAAAACCTCGTAGTTCAGGGTAAAAATCTCAAAGATTGGTGAATTGATTTGACCAAAAGTCTTAAGGTCTTTTGTTATCAAAGGGAGAAAACTCAACCTAAACCAACAATCCACCATGTGAGGAAGGCTTCAACATACTAGTGAGGGGTTAACCCTATAATAAGCATGGAAGACTTATAATCCAATCACTAAGGATGAGGTGAGATTTACATCAACCACTATGATAACTCAAACCTATGACTAATGTCTATGAAAAGTTTTAACAAGTGGCCATTGGAACCACAAAAACAACTTGAAGTGAGTTATATTCACAAGTTAGATTTATTTACAAAATGAAGTCAAATTTGGATTAAAATTTATTCACAATGAGTATTGATGAAAATGGTTTTGAAAAGTCAAAGGCTTAAGGCCTAGGTTTCTAATTTGAAACAAAGTCAAAGTTTGAAGAAAAATATTTTTGGCTTGGTTAGAGTGAGGAGAAGAAGAGAAGGGCTAGTCCTACAGCATACAAAGATAAGAGGGGAAAAGATAAACCCTTTGAGTTCCTTTTCTTGAAGTCATAGAGATGACTCAAGATGCTCCTTTCCTTTGGACTTAGCACACACAAACAAGCAATCAAACAATTTGAATTCAAGCTCCTAGGATCTCCATTTGGCTTGGCTCTTAACTTGGCTATTCATGACAATGGTCCTCTTTTCACAATCTCAAGATTGGATCCCTATCACACACAAGCAAACATCAAAAAGTTCACAACACAATAAAAGGAATGGATAAAGAATAAGTTTGTAGAGAAGTCCTTTGAAGTCAACTTTGGATTTTAGCATTCTAAAGGCATGAGGCCTAGTTGCTCTTCAACAAATTAGCATTCTAAAGGCAAGAGGCCTAGTTGCTCTTGAACTCCTTTAAGCATAGGTAAGTCCTAATTCTAAGTCCTTTCTCCTTTTTGCATTTGGTTCACACAAAACAAACACAAAGTAAACACAAGATAGCAATACATTTATATACAATAATGAGCTCAAATGAGCAAAAGAAAAAATGGCATAAACATAAAATATGTGCTCAAGTGAGCAAAGGGAAAATCAATATGAATAATGAGCAAGAAATAAATGGCATTAAAGCTAAATGGCAAGAAATTAAAGCTCAAGTTAAAGTTAGTAGTTAGTAAAGTTATGTTAGCTTGTCATAAGACAATGTAGCGCTATGTTAAGCAATGGTAAGTGAACTAATGTAGTAGTCACACCTATCTGAGGTCGGTCAATAAGAATATAGGCAAATAACAAAGTTAGAGATCATGACTAGTAAGCCAAGCTCCATAAACTTGCCATGCCAAAACAAAAGGGGAAGGGCCTTGTATGGACTTTAGTTATTTGCTTGACCAAGAAGCAGCCTATCTTTGACACAAAACAACTCACTTGATCATGGATCAAGTTGAGTTTGGTTTGGATCAAAGAAGGTTAAACCTCTTGAAATTCTGGCATAGTCAGATTTCAGATGTTCTACTCCAAGTCATGACATCTGATCCAACATTGTAACTAATACTGCAAGACAGTTATTAAACCCTGTACTAATATGCACACGTTCACAGATGTCACGACATCTGCTTGTGTATCACCCTAGAATGGAGGAACACCTAGTTCTGTGCATCTGGTGGAAAGACTCAGCAGAGATCATCCATAGCACTAAATTCTGTTATTTTCCTACACAGTCATCAGCAAGATGTCTCAATAGTGATTTGAACATCAACTGTGACATTATTCCAGTTTGCTGGCCTTGTACATGTATTTCCTAAAATAAAGGTTGAACACGTTAATCTAATTTCCACTTATTAGATTGCTAACAAATATACTATTTGTTAGCTTCATTAATTGTAGGTTAGTAGTTGGTTTCCTGGATTTTAGCTCAGCTGTTAGATTCCTAAAGAATAGCCAGAGAAAAATCCTGAATAGAAAAACCAATCATCCTACACTTTAGCACATGCTGTTGAGAATGAATGTCACAACATTCAGTTCGACAGCCAGAACATATGTTGATTCTGTTATGTTCCTGAAAACGGACAGTGCTGAATTTGTTGTACTGTGAAAAGACCAACCAGTCTCTACCTCAGTATCAGCCTACAGGAACAACTGTCAAGACATCCAGTTTGACAGTTTCACAATGATCCTTTGGCCAGGTCTGTTATCCTCGTGAAGACCAGACTTAAGTAGATACTGAACTGAAACCAACATGCCAATTATTCAGTATATGCTGTCATTGATGAATGTCACAACATTCTGACTGACATTCAAACAGAAGGCTATATCCCAGGTCTGTTATTGTTTTGATAAGCAGACTGAGATACCAGCTGTGTTATGGCAAAAGGATTTTAACATGCAGAAGGAAAACAAACACAGGAAATTGTTAACCCAGTTCGGTCCAACATGACCTACATCTGGGGGCTACCAAGCCAGGAAAAAGATCCACTATCAGCAGTATTAATTCAGAGTTAAACTCCCTCGTTTACAACTCTTCACTTAATCCCTACCCAATGCAATCTATACCTAGGAACTCCTAGATAGAAACCTCCAGTTTCCATTCCTATCACTACAAACCAATGTAATGTTAAATAACTTGAACTTACTTCACAGCTTCGTTCAAGCACATAATCACTCTTGCCTACAGGCTTTGAGTTACAAATACTCTCAGCTTTGAACACTGAGAAACACATGGTAACCTTCCCACAAGTTGGGAGGTTTACCTCACACACCCCCCTAATTTTTCATTCTAAGAGGCTTACAAAAACTAGGTTACAATATGCTATTTATAACCTAATCACCCAACTGGATTTGGGCCTTCAGAAATCGCAACAAACTTGTTCTTTGCTGTTACAAAGTTAGCAGAAACTTTCTGCTACAATCAAGGTCTTCAATCCTAAAATCTCTCCATATATATCTCCTTATTTTGAGCCTATATATATTCTGATTGAGTCTTTAAGACCTCCACATGGGAGTTAGGATATTCACCAAATATCCTCACTAATCCCAGAATATATACTGAATTAATTAATTCAGTCTTCTGCACATGTGTGATGTCACAGACATGATGTCGTGACATCGTACATGACATGTTGGTCCAGATGTTGAATTTCTTCAACCCAACATATTAAAACAACAGAGATGATTACATTATTTGTTTTACAAAATTAATGCCAATCCTAAGGTATTAACACCTCTCATTTGTCAAGACCAACCATAAGACTTTAACTCATTGGCCATTTATGGAAAGAAAGGGATGAAGATGAAAGGGAGGGGAAAATAAGACCACAACCAAATCCAATTGATCAAATATGAATCAAATCAACATTAATCAACACCAAACAGAAAAGAAATGAAGATAACCAGTCAATGGTATTTTTTTGGTATTTTTTGAATTAAAATAAAATGCAAATAAAAAATAAACAAATAAGGTCAAACCTCAAATTCAATTCAAAACAACTTCAAAGAGTCCAATTAAATTCTCATAGGTTCAACATAGTCAAACATATCAAATGAAGTCACAAATAATCCATGAAAAATATCAAATGAAGTCACAAAAAATAACTAAAAATCAAAATATGAAACTAGATTTTTCAAGAAAAAATTTCGAATTGGTCTCATATTTTTATGACTTCAAATGAATTTTTTATGAATTTTTGAAAATAAAAGGAATTAACTGAATATAAAAGAAAATAGAATAAATGGTGATATTCTAGTTATCAGACTTTAGATGTCACACTGGTTGTTATGACATCCAATTCTGCACAGACAAGAATTATGCAGAACTTAAAAGTAAGTGCAGTAAATAACACAAGTAATTGTTTACCCAGTTCAGTCCAACATGACCTACATCTGGGGGCTACCAAGCCAGGGAGGAAATCCACTATCAGTGGTATTAATTCAAAGCTAAACTCACCCGTTTACAACTCTTCACTTAATCCCTACCCAATGCAATTTCAATCTTACTCTAAGATCAGAGTTCCTACTCACTCCCCCTCAATCACCTCAGTGATTACTACCTTTAATCAATATTAAAGACAATTTTGGAGTCACACTTCAAACAAATCTTGATTGTGCTTGACAGCTTTAATCAAGATACACAGCACTCACGCTTAAAAGCTTTGAGCGACACAACACTTACAACTCAATGAACACCCTATGCCAAAGCAATCATCTACGTGATAATGGCTTGGCTTACAAGATATGTCTAATACAAGACTCACAAAAATACAGCAGTGAAGTATGATGGACACACTAAATCTTCACGCCTCAAAATCCCTCATTCTGAATGAAGGAACGACTTCCTTTTATATTGCAGTACTTTGGCCTTTGCACTTGTATTCTCCTGAATTTAAGGTCACGCGAGTTCCCCTAAATTCCACATCTAGGTTACTAACAAATAGGCTATTTGTTAGGTTCATTAAATGTAGCTTGGTTGTTGATTTCCTGGATTTTCTCTCAGCTGTTGAATCCCTGAAGAATAGCCTGAGAAAAAGCTGAAACATAAAACTGAACAACCTACAATATAGCATATGCTGTCAGGAATGAATGTCACGACATTCAGCTTGACATCAAGGATCATATGCTAAGTCTGTTTTTCCAGAAAACAGACTGTACAATTTTGCTGACCTGTATATGACCAAAATGACCATACTACAGTAACAGCTTACATTAATAAATGTCAAAGTATCCAATTTGACATTTACACATTTGGCCTTAAGTCAGTTCTGTTATCCTCTTGAAGAACAGACTAAGAAACATACTGAAGTGTAGCAGAACACCACTCTGTCTATTATTCAGTATATATTGTCCATGATGAATGTCATAACATCCAGTTTGACATTCATATAGTAGGCCTTATGCCAGGTCTGGTATTTCCTTGATAACCAGACTGCAAATGAATACTGAGCTCTAACAGAACACCAACTGTTCTATTCCTCAGTATCTGCTGACAGGGATGAATGTCACAACATCCAGTTTGACATTCAATAAATCCTGTATTAGCTAATCCTGCAGTAACTACTTAAGTGTGTCATGACATCAGTCAAGACATCAGAGTACAGTTAGATATTCTAACCTACAATGCAGTCACACATACACAACATGTCATGACATCAGTCAAGACATTAGAATCCAGCTAGTGTTTTACCATATAATGCAGCCAATTAAACACCTACAAATGGAAAAACCCACAGCCGAGTGATGCAACTCATTAATTGACGTGGCATCGGTCAATGGTCCAGATGTGAGGGAACACGCTACATCCAAGTCAAACGCGCCACATAAGGTATTAAATGAAGTAAACACAATGGAGGATCAAGATTAAAACGTGGTATCCATATCCAAAGGCCAGGAGACAAGACACGTAGTGGTGGTGGTGGAAACCACCATCTTCTTCGGCGAGTCAACAGAATCCGACCACCAGTTGCAGAGAAAAAAAGTTTAATGAAAATGGAAAACAAGGACATGGAAATGAAGCTCGTGTGATGGAGATCATCACTGTATCCATGGATCTTCCTCACTCTTCCTATATTGAGAGAAATGTGAAGGAGAAGATCATGGTGTTCAAACTGAAAGTTCATGAAATGGAAAATTGAAAGCATCACAAGCTTGCCTCAAGTGTGAGGACTTCAGAAAACCACACAAACACAAGAATGCTACATTTAAATGAGAGTTCTAGATCCAAAAAGTTTGAATGTATACCTCTGAATTGAAGCACCTCAGGCCACGAAACTTCCAAGTTCTTTGCTCCTCTTTGATCTATGGATGTAGTGGAAGTGAAAGGCTAAGGAATTAGGCTTTGAAGATCAGCTAATGATGTTGAATTTCAAGCTCGAAAGTGAGAAAAACTTCTGAAAAATTCCTTTGGTATGGTTATGGTTTCAATGTTGCAGCAATTCAGATCTCCAAAAGGTTCCCAAATAAATGAGAGGGAACCTCTATTTATAGCTAAAAGCATCAGGTTACACGCTTCTTTCATGTGCATGGCAAATTGAACTTGGATGTGCATGGGCCTGTAGAGGCGTGTGGGAGGCCCAATGATGAATGAAAAAGCTTGTTGAGTTCACATGGAAAGGATTTGGACGTGCACTTTGGAGGGAACTAGCTTGCACATTCAAATTTCATCATGAAGTACCAAAATACACATAAATGGAAATGAATTTGAAACTCCCAAATGGTACATCCAAATGAGTAATGTGAGTAATGGTTTGGAAAGCCCTTGAAACAAGGAATAAAAGTTATGTTGGGAAAAAATTCATTTGGCATTTGGAAATTGATGAAAATTGGCTGTGAAAATCCAAGTACAAAACATATTCAAGTCATTTTGAAAAAGTTTACCAAAAACAAGCTTAATCAAACCCTTATGTTTGCATGATGCAAGCTTCAAATGGAAAAACCTCCAACATAAAAGTTGTATACCTTTTCAATATTATCAATTTAGACTCAAAGTTTACATCATTTGGATTTTTCATGACAAAGTTATTGGCATTTGAAGTGGGGTACTTTTTCACATTCTATGAATTAGGTCCAAGATGACCTATAATGTTTTGTCAAGGTACACTTCAAAACTCATCATCTTATGCATATATGATCTACCATGAGCCAATAAAGTCAAGAGAATTGGAAATTAGCAAGTTGGTTATTGGTGGTTGGCCAGATGAACTCATCTGATCAAAACTGGGTCTCCCTAGACCCTATCTCCTACACTTTTCACCATATTAAAATGATTCCAAGAGACAACTTACTCTAAATGACATTATAAACAACTTTCATGTTTAGACCTAGAGCTAGTTTTGCTTGGAAAATCATTTTCTATTTTGAAACATTATAGGTCATTTTGTCTAAACCCTAATTTGAAAGTCAACTTCCCAAGGCCATAACTTGCTCAATTTTTATGAGATGAAATATTTCCAAATTTAAAAATCCAATTAAATGTGTCCACTTCAACTTTGATGTTTGGAGTGGGAGCTAATTCAACTTCTTTGAACATGTGATATGAGGCTACATTATAGGTCACTTTTGACCTATACCATTGATCAAGTGATTTTGCCAAACTTCAAAAATGCATAACTCTATCATTTCAAATCCAAATGACATGAAATTGGTGACCATTTTGAAGGTCTTTGAGATAGTTACAACTTTTATGAAGACACTTTTCTCATTTGAAGCTTCTACAAAAAGTTAAGCAAGGTGGAATATTGAGACATATGGCTTGACACTTAGAAAATTTTTGATATGTCAAATTTTTCCAAACTTCCACCTCAAATATCTCCAAGTTCTAAGCTCCAAATCAAAAATTGTTCAACATAAAACTTGTTCCTCTTGATCTCACCTTTCCAAATATATAAAGTTCATGCATTTTGGATGATAAATGCATAGGTTGTGCATGGCTTAAACAGGATGGTATCATGTGGCATGGATCAAACTTCAAATGACAATGCTCAATTGCCTTGCAATCCAATCCATCTCCAATGCATCTAAACTTCATTTTGGACTTTCAAACAATCATTTCATGGGCCTATGCATGCCCATGCACCATGCTTGCATCATTTTTCCAAATTTGGAAAGTTGAGTGAGTGTGCAAATATCATTTGAATTCTCTATAAATTGAAGCCCTTATGCTCAGAAATCAGACACACACTGCGCCAGCTTTGAATCCCCATAGAAAACCCTTCATACTAAGAGGATAAACCTGAAAAATTCAGTTGAATTTGAGCTTGAATCTCCACTACTTTGGAATTCAATTCTCCAGGAGTCCATTGATTCTAAGCCTTTCCTTTCCTCTTCTGCAAGCAATTGAAGTGAAGCAAAGCATGATTCAGATCAAGATCTAGCAAGCTCAGACCTCCATTGAAGGTAATTTGCAGAAAATTTGAACTCTTCGATTCTCCTTGTTTCTTGCTCAATTCTATTTATTATTGTGTTGGTTGAAGTCCTACCAATGTAGGCAAGGTGTTTGAGTTGCTTTGAGGCTAAATCGAAGCAACTCAGATCATGAACCTCATTTTTCAATTCCACATATCTCTCAATATAGTTGGAATTGGAAGAAATGGAGGTGATATTCGTGCTCAGTGATGTTTTCTCTTTAAAATCATGTCCCTGTTTGAAATTTTGGTGATGGTTCATGTTGACCAGCCCGGCGAAGCTCGCCGGAGCTCTGGCTCCGGTGATGAGGTGTCTTTGGTCTAAACCGTGTGATCCTTGCTCCATGTTATAATCTCAGTCGTTCCTTGTGAATACCATGTTTGCCACGCAGTTGACTAGGACATTGGTGGAACGCGCGTTGTGGATCATCAGATTTGCCACCTCAATTAATGAGGGAGATCTGATGGTCCACGTATTTTAGCATTTTTCTGAATTTCCATTTAATTCCATTTTCTTCAATAATTCATAATAAATTTAATATTGATCCAAAAAATATGAGACTTTCACCAAAAAAATTCAAATATTTTTCCCTTTCAGATTCTGAATTAAAATTCTTTTTTGGATCATTGTTAATATTTTTCATGAATTAATTGATTTTTCATTTGTTTTTAATTGTTTAAAAACATTTTTAAGTGTCCAAAAATTATGAAATTTTTTATCCAAGGTCCTTTGACCTTGTTTGACCTATGATAAATCACATGGCCATTTATTTGGTGTTTTGATGTGATTTTAGGATTTGAACAAAACATATTTGAATTTAATGCATTATTTTAATATTTTTAATTGAATAAATGCTATTTTAATTATGTTGACCATTTGGATTGACTTATTTGAGTTTCTCATTTGTTGTTGGGCCTTGGTCAAGGTTGATTTGACTTTGTCAAGTTAATATTATTGGATTTAGGGGATTGATGGAATGTACATTCCATCTCCCAAAATGAATGAATAATATTAATTTGGTAAAAGTCCTTCTTTGACCAATTTGTAATCTCATTCATCCCTTTCCCTCTTCATCTAATTCCCCTTCTTCATCCATTCATTTCAATTGGTCAATGATATCTCAAAGTCCTAATGCTAGTTGATTGAAAGATTAACATGAGTATGGATGAGATTAGGCCACACCTTTGCATATTTTTTGGGTGTGGTATGTTTAATGAGCATAGTTCTTAATACTATGTCTCCAACATGCATTAACACCAAAAGTTTATTGCTCGGCCTCAAATAGTTGTGACTTCTACATAAGTCCAATTACGATTGCTTAACATAGCGCTAAATTTGTGACATGAAAGGCATAAGCATTCTAGTTAGTGAGATTGTAAGTCTCCCCTCTTCTATGGTATTATGTGGAAACTTGGCCTTCTTTCCTTCCTTTGGAAGATGTTTTGGTTCAAGGATCCATGCTTGTGGCAAGTGGGTTGATTGTTCTCCAAAGAATGTCTTGAAAATCAAAAAGCAAAACAAAACTAACTATTAATTTACTAACCATTAACTTTTACTTTCAAGCTTTTATTTTTAATACGATTTACTTTTATTGTTCTATTATCATTTGTCATTGTACATATCATTCTAATTGTTTATGATTATGAAATTTTCACTTTGTCCACTTGGACCATATTGTGTGATATACGTTGTGGCTTTGTTTGTTTGATTGGTCTTTGACCATTAATGCACATAATAATAACAAAAACCCCAAAAGACATTTGAGTGGACTGTTGTTTTGATCTTACCCAGTTGGACTAAGAACTTAGGCAACATTCCTTTGCTAATGGACTTGGCCAATGCCAATTTGTTGAAGCACCAAGAACTTGCAACTTGGAATTCATCTGATATATCATTCTAGATCTCTCCAGATTCATCTGCAACATTGATCATTATTAAGCTGTTATGTTGAACCTGTGACTATTTTGAAGAAGATTGTTGGTTCTATGTGTTGGCATCAATTTTGGTAAAACCTAGAGTGTTCACAAGTTGCCACATGTGTTATCTTGACATAAGATAACAAGTTTCTACAGGGTGTTTAAAATGTGGTTATGCAGGATTTTGCTGAGATGTCAAACCCGATGTCAAGACATCTGTATACAGAACATTCAGTCTGAATGTTATGTATTGTGTGATTGCGCTTTTTATGCTAATCTATGTGTGATTGATGAGATGATTGAACGCGCCATTCAATCAGTAATTAAAACCATATTGACTTATTTTCTAACAAGATATAATCAGTTGTCATAAGAAGATACGAATGGAAAATAGTTTTAGGGTTTTATGATGTCCAAGCCTTGCCAAACGCTTCTATAAAAAGGGCATGGAAAACCTGGTTTTAACACACAAGAAATAACAAACAAAATATTGAGTGAGAATAAGGGTTTTAGTCTTGTGTGGTCGTGTGCATTGTGAGCCATTCATTCATCCATAGATGATTGAATTGGACTGACTTTTGAGTTGTAATTTGTCCACTCTAAGCTTTGAAGCATGAGTGTGTGTTTACTTGGTTGAAGATTTTAAGCAAGATCAAGTATGTGTTCTTGAAGAGTGTCTTCTTTCATTGTAATATTTGTTTTTACATCACTGCTGTGATTGAGGGGGAGTGAGTAGGATCTCATATCTAAGAGCTCTTAGATAGAAGTCACACGGGTAGAGATTAGGTGAAAAGACTGTAACTTGAAGTTGTTTACTGAGAGTCTTTGAACTAATTCTGTTTAGTGGATTTCCTTCCTGGCTTGGTAGCCCCCAAACGTAGGTGAGTTTGCACCGAACTGGGTGAACAATTGCTTGTGTCACTTGTATTACTGTTCTTTATCTTTTATCGTGTTTATATTGTTTAGATATTAGTGTCGTGACATTACCTTTGATATCTCATATCTGATACTAGAATTTCAATTGGTATCAGAGTAGGCATCCTGCTCTGGTTCTGGGTGAGATCTAGAGACGTTACTTTCTGGTACCATGGATAGAGATGGAGGATCTGTTCACAGACCACCAATTCTGGATGGATCTAACTATGACTACTGGAAACCTCGAATGGTAGCCTTCCTGAAATCTTTGGATAATAAGGCTTGGAAGGTTGTTCTAACAGGCTGGGAACATCCAGTTATTACTAAGGAAGGAGAAGTTACAACTGATAAGAAGGCTGAGGAACAATGGACCAAGAAGGAGGATGAACTAGCCCTTGGAAACTCTAAAGCATTGAATGTTATATTCAATGGGGTTGACAAGAACATCTTCAGACTGGTGAACAACTGTGAGGTGGCTAAAGATGCTTGGAATATTCTCAAAACCACTCATGAAGGCACCTCTATAGTGAAGATGTCTAGAATGCAGCTGCTCACTACCAAGTTTGAAAATTTGAGGATGAAAAAAGATGAAAATATTCATGACTTTCATATGAATATCCTTGAAATTGCTAATGCCTTAGGAGCCCTGGGTGAGAAGATGTCAGATGAAAAACTAGTGAGGAAAATACTCAGGTCACTTCCCAAGAGATTTGCCATGAAAGTGACAACCATAGAAGAATCTCAAGACATTTGCAATATGAGAGTGGATGAGCTAATTGGATCCCTCCAAACATTTGAGTTCGGAATGTGCGATGGATCTGAAAAGAAAGTCAAAAGCATAGCCTTCATGTCAAACACTGAAGAGAAAGAGGAAGAAAGTGGTCAAGATACTGATGAAGATCTGGAAAATGATGTAGCATTACTGGGGAGACAGTTCAACAAACTTCTAAAAAAGATGGATGTAAGGTCTAAGTCTAATGTCAAGAACATCTCATCTGACATCAGTAGGTCCAATGATGCTGGAAGAAGAACAAGATCTGATGAAAAGTCCAAACAAGGAAAAGGAGTTCAGTTCCATGAATGTGATGGGTATGGACACATTAGAGATGAATGTGGGACCTACCTCAAGAAACGGAAGAAGAGTCTTGTTGCTACTTGGTTTGATGAAAGTGAAACAGAAGGAGAGTCTGCAAATCTTGTGACTGCCTTGACTGGAAGATGGGGTTCTGATGAAGACTCAAGTGATGATGAAGTAACCTTTGGTGAGTTAGCCACTACCTACAGAAAGTTGTGTCACAGAAGTGAAGAAGTGTGTCAATAAGTGGAAAGTTAGAAGAAATTGATAACACAACTGGAGGATGAGAAGACAGAACACTTGGAAACCATCTCTAAGTTGAAGACTGAAGCAGTGTTCTTGAACTCCAAACTGGATGAGATGACAAAGTATGTCAGAATGCTAAACAATGGATCTGACACCTTAGACAAAATTCTTCAGACTGGAAAAATGGAAGGAGACAATCCTGGCCTTGGGTTCAATGCATCCAAACCTGAGTGTAGTCACACTGGTAGCAAACCAAAGATATCACATCACGTGTCACAACATCATAAGGAAAGACAACATAAAGGAAAACACCAAAGATGGAGATTTCATTACTATGGAAAATTTGGCCACATAAAACCATTTTGCTTTAAGTTGTATGGCTATCCTAGTCTTTCTCATCATCAACCTAGACCCAAACACCACATCCCGGTCAACAGAAAACAATGGGTTCCTAGGACTGGTGCTACTAACCTGATAGCTCACACTTCCTTCAGAGTTTCAGCCAAAGAAGACTGGTATTTTGACAGTGGATGCTCCAGACACATGACTGGAAGCAAAAACCTGTTAATTGACCTTCATCCTCATGCCACCAGCTATGTAACCTTTGGTGATGGAGCAAAGGGTGAAATCAAGGGGATTGGAAAGCTAAACTGCCCTGGAGTCTCTAACCTTGACAATGTGCTACTTGTTAAAGGACTGACTGCAAACCTAATCAGCATCAGTCAACTATGTGACCAAGGTCTAAATGTAAACTTCACAAAAACTGAATGTCGGATTACTAATAAAGAAAATGAAAGGATCATGAAAGGAGTCAGGTCTAAGGACAACTGCTATATGTGGAGTTCTCAAGAAACTGGTTATTCATCAATGTGTACTCTATCCAAAGAAGAAGAAGTGAAGCTATGGCATCAAAAATTGGGCCATCTGCATCTTAAAGGAATGAAGAGGATTATATATGTTGAAGCTGTCAGAGGAATTCCAAACTTAAAGATTGATGAAGGAAGAGTTTGTGGGGAGTGTCAGATTGGAAAACAGACAAAGATGTCACATCAGAAGCTCAGACATGACACCACTTCTAGAGTGCTGGAACTTCTCCACATGGACTTGATGGGACCTATGCAGGTGGAAAGTCTTGGTGGGAAAAAGTATGCTTATGTGGTGGTGGATGACTTCTCCATATACACCTGGGTCAATTTTATAAGGGAAAAATCTGATGTATTTGAGGTATTCAAAGATCTGTGCCTAAGACTTCAAAGAGAAAAAGAAAGTCAGGTTATCAGAATCATAAGTGATCATGGGAAAGAATTTGAGAACAGCAAATTTGCTGGATTATGTGCATCTGAAGGAATTAGTCATGAGTTCTCATCTCCCATTACCCCTCAGCAAAATGGTGTGGTAGAAAGGAAAAATAGAACTCTCCAAGAATTTGCCAGAGCTATGATTCATGCTAAGAAATTATCCAGGTGTACAGCATCAACCTTTTTAGGGGATTTTCTAACAGTTGACTTTTTGACAGGAGAGATGTCAGGGACATCGTCTTCAACATCTTCCTTTGAATCGGAACTTTCTCTTACTTTTATCTTCTTTACCTCCACTTAACTCCAAGACTTTGAAGGGCATACAACAGTAGCCTTCTTACCAGTTTTGGCTGTCATCATCTCAGCCACAGACCTACCATTTCTGGTCTTCATCCTCTTAGCAACACTTGGCTTTAAGTGATGAAGCAAGTTATCATCTTCATCATCTGAGCTCTCATCTTCCAAGTCAATCACCTTCTTAGCAGAGTCATGCTTCTTAGACTGAGAAGCATCTACAGATTTCTTACAAGGCAAAGTTTTCCCTAAAGAGCATAATCCTTCAGCAGCTATATCTTTTTCAGACCTAAATGACTCATCATCTTTCTCATTGTGAGGTTCCACCTCAGGAGAGGGGTCCCTTCTTGATAGAGGAGTCGAAACTCCCTTTACTGAGTGTCCTTCATTAAGGATCCTCGTGACAAGATTTCTAATGACACGATCAGCATGATGCATGTCATCCTTAGAGCTAGGGTTATCAGAACTGTTACCTTGAGTATGTCCTGCAGTGGAGGATGGACCAGGAGCGTCGCATGGGATGGTTGATAGGGGGATCACTTCCAAAATGTCTTCATTAAGAAAGTCCATAGAGGGTGTTCTAGCTTTGTGCGCAGGTTTGGTGTTTTTAGAACCAGAAGATGAAGGATGTTGTGACATCTTGTTGAGCTTGTGGAAGGATTTATGTTGCCCTAGCAGAGAAGGTTGATGAAGTTTGAGGAAGGTGGAAATGTTTGAGCTAAGGTTGCGTGTGAAAATGCTATAGATGGAAGTTTCAATACTAGGTAATGATTTACCATAAATTGGGCACTTTCTTTTAAGTGAGCAGACAATATTTTTATTACCTTTTCCACTCCAAATTAATTGCTATAAATTCTCATGGATACAAATCCCTAATTTCCCTCTTCAACATTCAAATTTATTAGCATCCAAAGCCTTTGTAAATATATCAGCTAATTGTATTTCAGTAGTAACATGCTCCAGGGCTATGATTTTCTCTTCCACTAGTTCTCTAATAAAATGATAACGAATATCAATGTGTTTTGTTCTGCTGTGCTGAATAGGATTTTTAGAAATATTTATAGCACTCAGGTTGTCACAGTACAATGTCATGACATCTTGCATGACATTGTATTCAGTCAGCATCTGTTTCATCCAGACCAGTTGAGAACAACTACTTCCAACTGCTATGTATTCAGCTTCAGCAGTGGACAGGGACACACAATTTTGTTTCTTACTAAACCATGATATTAATTTGTTCCCCAAGAAACATCATCCTGATGTGCTTTTCCTATCATCAGCACTTCCAGCCCAGTCAGCATCACAGTATCCAGTCAGCATATATCCAGATCCATGAGTATACAACATCCCATAGTCACTGGTGCCATTGACATATTTCAGTATCCTTTTCACTTGGTTTATGTGACTGACTTTTGGTTCAGCTTGATATCTATCACAAACACCTATAGCAAAAGCAATGTCAGGTCAGCTTGCTGTGAGATATAGCAGACTTCCTATCATGCTTCTGTAGAGACTTTGATCTACACTAACACCACTTTCTTCTTTGGAGACTTTCAGATGTGTAGGAGCAGGTGTCCTTTTATGACTTGCATTCTCCATGTCAAACTTCTTAATAATGTTTCTGGCATATTTGCTTTGAGATAGAAAGATTGAATCTTCCATCTGCTTGACTTGTAGCCCAAGAAAATAGGTCAGCTCTCCAACAAGGCTCATTTCAAATTCAGACTACATTTGTTTAACAAAATGTTCGACCATCTGATCTGACATCCCACCAAACACAATATCATCCACATATATTTGAGCCACCATGAGTTTTCCTCCTTCATTCTTAACAAATAAGGTCTTGTCAATGCCTCCCTTCCTGTATCCATTGTTAGTGAGGAACACTGTGAGTCTATCATACCAAGCCCTAGGAGCTTGTTTCAAACCATAGAGAGCTTTCCTCAACTTGTACACATACTTTGGAAGATTTGGATCTATAAATCCTTTAGGTTGTTCCACATATAATATCTCATTTAAGTAGCCATTCAAGAAGGCACTTTTTACATCCATTTGGAACAGTTTAAACTTCAGAATACATGCCACTCCAAGCAATAGTCTAATGGATTCAAGGCGAGCTACAGGGGCAAATGTTTCATCAAAGTCAACTCCTTCAACTTGAGTGTATCCTTGTGCTACTAATCTTGCTTTATTTTTAGTAACCACCCCTTGTTCATCAGATTTATTCTTGTACACCCACTTTGTTCCAATGACATTTATTCCTTCAGGTCTTGGAACCAATTCCCAAACTTCATTTCTCTTGAATTGGCCTAACTCTTCCTACATGGCATTGATCTAGAATTCATCAGTCAAGGCTTCCTTGACATTCCTAGGCTCAATCTTGGACACAAAACAGCCATGTGAGATCACTTCCCTTGATCTAGTTGCGACCCCTTTATTTGGGTCTCCTATAATGAGATCTTTAGGATGATCCTTTTGAATTCTGATAGAGGGTCCCTTATTAATTATGCCAGCTTCAGGTTCAGCTTGAGTGAGTTCATTCTCATTACTTTTGTCTGGGAAATCAGTCGGGGGATCATTTAGGGATGTCTCAACATCGTCTGTGACATCAGTCTGCTGATCATCAACCACAACATTGATAGATTCCATCATTACTTTTGTTCTGGAATTAAAGACTCTATATGCTCTGCTGTTTGTTGAGTAGCCCAGAAATATTCCTTCATCACTCTTGGGATCCATCTTCCTTCTTCGTTCATGATCAGTCAAGATATAACATTTACTACCAAACACATGAAAGTATTTGATTGTAGGTCTTCTCCCTTTCCAGACTTCATATAAGGTAGTAGGAGTCCCTTTCTTCAAGGTTACTCTATTGTGAACATAACAGGCTGTGTTCATAGCTTCAGCCTAGAAGTGGTAGGGCAATTTCTTAGCATTAATCATAGCTCTGGCTGATTCTTAGAGAGTTCTATTTTTCCTTTCTACCACACCATTTTGCTGAGGAGTAATGGGAGATGAGAATTCATGACTAATTCCTTCTGATGCACAGAATTCAGCAAATTTATTGTTCTCAAATTCCTTCCCATGATCACTTATGATTTTGATAACCTGACTTTCTTTTTCTCTTTGAAGTCTTAGACAAAGATCTTTGAAGATTTCAAATACATCAGATTTTTCTCTTATAAAATTGACCCAAGTGTATCTGGAGAAGTCATCCACCACTACATAAGCATACTTCTTCCGACCAAGACTTTCCACCTGCATGGGTCCCATCAAGTCCATATGGAGAAGTCCCAGCACTCTGGAAGTGGTGTCATGTCTGAGCTTCTGATGTGACATCTTTGTCTGTTTTCCAATCTGACACTCCCCACAAACTCTTCCTTCATCAATCTTCAAGTTTGGAATTCCTCTAACAACTTCAACTGATATAATCCTCTTCATTCCTTTAAGATGCAGATGGCCCAATCTTTGATGCCATATCTTCACTTCTTCTTCGTTGGTTAGAGTACACATTGATGAATAACCAGTTTCTTGGGAACTCCACATATAGCAGTTGTCCTTAGACCTGACTCCTTTCATGATCACTTCATTTTCTTTATTAGTAATCAGACATTCAGTTTTTATGAAGTTTACAGTTAGACCTTGGTCACATAGTTGACTGATGCTTATTAGGTTTGCAGTCAGTCCCTTAACAAGAAGGACATTGTCAAGGTTAGGGACTCCAAGGCAGTTTAGCTTACCAATCCCCTTGATTTCACCCTTTGCTCCATCACCAAAGGTTACATAGCTAGTGGCATGAGCATGAAGGTTAGTTAGTAGGTTTTTGTTTCCAGTCATGTGTTTGGAGCACCCACTGTCAAAATACCAGTCTTCTTTGGCTGAAACTCTGAGGGAAGTGTGAGCTATCATGTTTGTAACACCAGTCCTAGGAACCCATTATTTCATGTTGACAGGTATGTCATGTTTGGGTCTAGGTTGATAATGAGAAGGACTAGGATAGCCATACAACTTATAGCAGAATGGTTTTATGTGGCCAAATTTTCCATAGTAATGACATCTCCATCTTTGATGTTTCCCTTTCTGCTTTCCTTTATGATGTTGTGACATATGATGTGACATTTTTGGTTTGCTACCAGTGTGACTGCACTCAGGTTTGGATTCATTGAACCCAATGCCAGACTTGTCTCCTGCCATTTGTCCAGTCTGGAGAATTTTGTCTAAGGTGTCAGATCCATTGTTTAGCATTCTGACATACTTTGTCATCTCATCCAGTTTGGAATTCAAGAACATTGCTTCAGTCTTCAACTTAGAGATGGTTTCCAAATGTTCTGCCTTCTCATTCTCTAGTTGAGTTATCACTTTCTTCTGACTTTCAACTTGTTAACACACTTCTTCACTTATGTTACACAACTTTCTGTAGGTAGTGTTTAACTCATCAAAGGTTACTTCATCATCACTTGAGTCTTCATCAGAACCCCATCTTCCAGTCAAGGAAGTCACAAGATTTGCAGACTCTTCTGTTTCACTCTTATCAGACCAAGTAGCAGCAAGACTCTTCTTCTGTTTCTTGAGGTAGGTTCCACATTCAGCTCTAATGTGTCCATACCCATCACATTCATGGCACTGAACTCCTTTTCCTTCTTTGGTCTTTTCATCAGATCTTGTTCTTCTTCCAGCATTATTGGATTTACTGATGTCAGTTGAGATGTTCTTGACATTAGCCTTAGACCTTACATCCATCTTTTTCAGAATTCTGTTGAACTGTCTTCCCATTAATGCTACATCATTTTCCAGATCTTCATCAGTATCTTGACCACTTTCTTCCTCTTTCTCTTCAGTGTTTGACATGAAGGCTATGCTTTTGACTTTCTTTTCAGATCCATCACACATTCCCATCTCAAATGTTTGGAGGGATCCAATTAGCTCATCAACTCTCATATTGGAAATGTCTTGAGACTCTTCTATGGCTGTCACTTTCATGGCAAATCTCTTAGGAAGTGACCTGAGTATTTTCCTCACTAGTTTTTCATCTGACATCTTCTCACCCAGGGCTCCTGAAGCATTATAAATTTCAAGGATATTCATATGAAATTCATGAATATTTTCATCTTCTTTCATCCTCAAATTCTCAAACTTGGTAGTGAGCAGCTGCAGTCTAGACATCTTCACTCTAGAGGTGCCTTCATGAGTAGTTTTGAGAATGTTCCAAGCATGTTTAACCACCTCACAGTTGTTTACCAATCTGAAGATGTTCTTATCTACTCCATTGAATATAGCATTCAACGCTTTAGAGTTCCCAAGGGCTAGATCACACTCCTCCTTGGTCCATTGTTCCTCGGCCTTCTTATCAGTTGTAACTTCTCCTTCATTAGTAATAACTGGATGTTCCCAGCCTGTTAAAACAGCCTTCCAAGCCTTATTATCCAAAGATTTTAGAAAGGCTATCATTCGAGGTTTCCAGTAGTCATAGTTGGATCCATCCAGAATAGGTGGTCTGTGAACAGATCCTCCGTCTCTATCCATAGTACTAGAAAGTAACGTCCCTAGATCTCATCCAGAACCAGAGCAGGATGCCTACTCTGATACCAATTGAAATTCTAGTATCAGATATGAGATATCAAAGGTAATGTCACGACACTAATATCTGAACAATACAAACATGATAAAAGATAAAGAACAGTAATGCAAGAGACATAAGCAATTGTTAACCCAGTTCGGTGCAAACTCACCTACGTATGGGGGCTACCAAGCCAGGAAGGAAATCCACTAAACAGAATCAGTTCAAAGACTTTCAGTAAACAACTTCAAGTTACAGTCTTTTCACCTAATCTCTACCCGTGTGACTTCTACCTAAGAACTCTTAGATATGAGATCCTACTCACTCCCCCTCAATCACAGAAGTGATATAAAACAAGAATTACAATGAAAAGAAGACACTCTTCAAAGACACATACTTGATCTTGCTTAAAAGCTTCAATAAAGTAAACACACACTCATGCTTCAAAGCTTAGAGTGGACAAATTACAATTCCAAAGTCAGTCCAATTCAATCATCTATGGATGAATGAATGGCTCATAATACACACTACCACATAAGACTAAAACCCTTATTCTCTCTCAATATTTTGTTCATTATTTCTTGTGTATAAAACCAGATATTCCATGCCCTATTTATAGAAGTGTTTGGCTGGGCTTGGACATCACAAAACCCTAAAACTATTTTCCATTCATATCTTCTCATGACAGCTGATTATATCTTGTTGGAAAATAAGTCAATCTGGTTTTAATTACTGATTGAGGGCGCGTTCAATCATTACATCAATCACAAATAGATTAGCATTAAAAACGCAATCACACAATACATAACATTTAGACTGAATGTTCTGTATACAGATGTCATGACATCGGGTCTGACATCTCAGTAAAATCCTGCATATTCACATTTTAAACATCCTGCAGGTACATGTTATCTTATGTCAAGACAACACTTGTGACAACTTATGAACACTCTAGGTTTTACCAAAATTTCTACCAACACATAGAACCAACAGCTAACACTACTAAAATATGCCTAAGTTGAAATCCTGTATGAAGCAACATGCTTCGACACTAACACAACTCAACACACTAGATGGTTCGACACTTCCTTGTTCTGTCGAACAACCTGCTTCTACACAAGGAATTATAATTCAACACACCACCTAATTCATTGTGTCTAAGCTATCTATATCCATCATAGCTCTTAGTCTTATGAACACTTCGACCTGCACTCCCTTCATCATGATGTCTGTAATCTGATTCTCAGTTCTGCAATGTTCCACATTCATCTTACCATCTGCTACCTGCTCTCGAAGATAATGAAACCTCATCTTGATGTGCTTGCTTCAACTATGTGCTATCGGATTCTTCGCCAGATTGATAGGTGACATGCTTCCAATCTTCATGGTAATTGCTCCATGACTCTTCGTTGTTATCTCTTTGACCAGATTCACCATCCACGTTGCTTGACATGCACAAAGAGAAGCAGCTATATATTCTGCTTTGCACGAAGATAATGCCACTACTGGCTCTTTTCTTGAACTCCAAGAAACTAGTATACCACCTAGCATAAACACATAGCCAGTTGTGGAATTTTGATCCTCAGCATCACTAGACCAACTTGAGTCGGTGTATCCCACTAATTTGCATTCTTTTCCTTCATCAACTGTAGGAAATAAAATGCCATAGTCGAGAGTTCCTTTCAGATACCTTAGTATCCTCTTCGCTGGTGCTATATGTGATACCTTTGGCTTCTGCATGAACCTACTCACCATACCTACACTGTATGCTAAGTCAGGCCTTGTGTGACAAAGGTATCGGAGTGACCCAATAAGTATTCTGTATTGGGTTGGGTCGACATCATATTCGTTTGAATCTTTCGATAGTTGTAATCTGGGTTCAACTGGAGTTTAAGTTAGGTTGCAATCTTGCATCTCAAATCTCTTGAGTATTCTGCCTACATACCTTATTTGGTGCATCATCAAACATTTACCACTATTATATAATTCGATGGCAAGGAAATATGAAATGTTACCCAAATCTGACATTTCAAATTCCTTGTTGAGATCACCTTTGAAGTCTTCGATCTCCTTCTTGCAGCTACCTGTTATCAATAGGTCATCGACATAGAGGCATAATATAAGCAATTCACTCTTGCTTCTTCTTACATATACTCCATGTTCAGATTTTCACTTTACAAATTCCTTCTCCCTTAGTATATGACTTCAAGAATTGCCTTCGACCTGCTTCCTGCATCCTTACTGAAGTTGTTCTTATGTTGCTTTGCCTGCACACATTCTTCACATACTTCGTTTGGAATGTCGATTTCTGGTAATCCTCAAACCATATTTATTCTCTTAAAATCTCTGATGTCTTTAAAATTGAGATGGCCGAGTATGTAATGCCATATCCATTCATCTCTTATTGTAACCATCAGCAACGTGTCTTCTTCTTCATGTTTCGCCAGCTTTGCATAAGTTTCTTGATTCTTCTTCTTTTCTAGACAATCACTAGAATAGTGACCATACTTCTGACAATTGTAACACTTAATGTGACCCTTGTCTGGCTTTTGACCACCACATCTTCCTCTACCTGCAACATCACCTTTTTGGTTGGCTTGGTTCCAGGGTTTTTTCTTATTCGACCAGTTTCCTTCTTGCCAATTTTGACCAGTCGAATTGTTGTAACCTCCTCTGTCATTGTTGCCATTCCAGCTTCCTTTTCTTTCTTTTGTTGATTGAGCTTGTAAATCCATATCACTCTTCGACTTTCCTACAGCTCTTTTAGTCATTCTTTGTTCATGAGATTCAAGTGTCCCTTGAAGCTCTTCCTTTGTCAGTTTTGACAAATCTTTCGACTCTTCTATGGCTACTACCACGTGATCGAACTTTGGAGCCAACGACCTTAAGATCTTTCCAACAACAGATTTTGATGTCAACATTCCTCTGCATACCTTCATTTGATTCACTAGTTTCATAACCTTGGTGAAAAAATCAGTTATGCTTTCATTGTCTTCCATCTGAAGCAATTCATACGTTCTTTTGTGAGTTGTAACCTCGCCTCTTTCACCTTCTCCGCGCCTCCAAACGATTTCTCCAAAATTTCCCATGCTTCTTTCGCCGACTCTGCATCATTAACCTTTTCAAAGTTATCTACATCAACACATTGATGGATTATAAAGAGAGCTTTATAATCTTTCTTCTTCAATTCTTTATGTGCAGCCTTTTCTTGATCTGTCGCGGCTTCTTGAAGCGTTGTTACTCCTTCCTTCATAAGATCCCAAAGATCTTGATAACAGAATACAACATTTATCTGTTTGCACCAATTCTCATAATTGTTGTTCTTGAGAATCGGAAGATTTGCTCAAAAATGCATGTTTGGATGATTCGTTGACATGGTGATTTTCTTCCCACAAATCGATTAAACCGGAGCTCTTTATACCAGATGTTGGAAATCCCCCAAAACCTATGGGGAATTTCAATCAATCTTAATGAACAAGATTGTTATCACTCACACAATGACAATAAAAGAAAAGAACAATGGAGAAAGAAAGAGTGTAAAGAACGACGAAGGAGAAGAAGAATTAAAATTCTGCAGAGTTTCTCTCTGCCCACAAATTGTGGAAAACTTCTTATTCACTTTGTAACTGCAAAATATTGTGAATACAATGTTATGAATACTCTATTAACTTCATTACAAAAATAAGGGTTACTCCGTCTATTTATAGATTTAGGTTGACTTTGACCTCAAGGCAAAACCCAAAACTATAAAAGCCTAAAATAGTTAACACTACTAAAATAGGTCTAAGTTGAAATCATGTATGAAGCAACATGCTTCAACACTTCGACGCTAACACAACTCAACAGACTAGATGGTTCGACACTTCATTGTTCTGTCGAGCAACCTTTTTCGATCCAAGGAATTACAATTTAACAAAAATCTTATTTTAACAAATAATATTTTTTATTTTTTTAAAATTATTTTTAAATTTAACTTGAAAACACAAAATCGAGTTAGATAATAGAAAGAAAAGAAAATTAGTTTTCTATATACAAATTAATTAATTTTTTTTATTAGTTATTACTACTATACTTTTTTTATATTTGGCCCTCAATAATTTCACTCTCTCCAGCAACGGTATTGAAGGCAATAAAAATGCAAATCATTCCAAATATGATGAGTTGTCGTATGCGTCAAATCTTTAGATCAGTGCCAGCTAATCTTGATGAGTCATAACTTTGGCTTCTTTTGTTTGTTGTTGTTATTTAATTTGAATCATTGATTGTTTTTCTGCCAAATACTACTCTGTTTGAAGAAGAGCTCGACTATCTAGGGTATCCTGCATTTTATTCTGTGTGGGCCCTCGGTCAATGAAAGGACTTGAACATCCATAACGGAAAAAGAAAAAAATATATCTATATATTGATTCTTCAGCCATGATCAAACTCCTTCTTTGTTGAATCTCAATTCTTATCATCCATCAAATCATGATGGTCAGAAAAGAGGACAATTGTCTAATTTTTTTTAATTTAAGATATTTTAAAATTTGATTTTTAAAAAGGGGTCTGCGGTTTAAAAGAAAGACTCTGAACTATTCATCTAATTTATAGTAATCTTGATAAATTCATTCATATTCTCTTTAAAATAATGGACAAAACAAAACGGAAAAGAATTGAATAGACTAAAAGAGAACTAAGTGTATAACAGATATTCTATTGTTTAAATAAATTAATTATAAAATATCATTTCATTACCTACTCTAAAATATTTACTGCAATAAAAATGACAATAAATTAAACAAAATGGAATGGAATAAATTTCTTTATTTATTCATTTCATTCAAGTATATCAAAGTATCACATTTATGTAATAGCTCATTTTGTGCACATTATCTCTTGTCTCTCCTCACTATTATAAATAAAAATTCATTTTATTAACACTCGTTTGATTAATATATAATAATGACTCGAGAAAATATATATAAAAATTTTCTAATATTATTCAGGATTAAAAGAGTAACCTTTAACAAAATCATTATACATAGGGATGACAATTGACAGATTTCGATAATGTACTATAGTATCATTCTAACTTCGTATTCAAGCTCATATCCGCGTGGACATCAATATTTATACATATATTTATATTTATGAATATTTAAATACCCATACTCATATTTATTTATCTGCATTTTTAATTAAAATTAATTAATTAATTATAATTTATCATATCATTTTAAATTTTTAAAAAATATTTACAAAAATTTGAAGATGTTATTATTGAGATAAGAGCATTTAAAATAATTTGAGAACGTTATTATTGAGATAAAAAAATAAATAAATATTTATATTAAAAAGTGATTTATTTTATAAAATTGTTCGATTAATAAAAATGAAAATATATATAGTGCAGTATGGATAATTGTTTGTGTCTGGGTCCATATTTATTTTACAAATTTTTACCCTATCAATTATGGATGGTTTTCTATGGCCATACCCATATCTATTTTGCAGAATTTTACAATTGTCATCCCTAACAATTTTAGTTTGATGAATACTCTAATTTCATATAAACATTAAATTTGTGTTCCTCAAATACTGAAATCTCAGAAAACAAATTGATTATATATATAAACTCCATCAAAAGTAACTTCTCTTCAACTGAAAGAAAAAAAAATTATTTGTGCATAAAGAGTGTAAATATTGAAAGCTTACCGTCTTTGATGAAAATATTAAAAAACACTTTTTTACTAAAAATAGAATTGAAAACAACAACAAAATTATAGAAAGTAAAATTAATATATTCCAAACTTTATAGACTAAACAAAGCTTATATTGTTGAATACAAGAGACTAACATAATTTATTTGCATTCTCTGGTATAAAGTCAGAAGATAACAATCTTGTCCTATAAAAAAAGATGTATTAAACAGTTATATTTCAATGCATAGCTTGTGTGGTATAATAATTTCCCTAAAGTTAAAATATTTTTTTATTATATCTTCCCAAAAATTGATGTACTTCCAATAATCTCGCATGCTTTCTGCTCACACTCGAGTTTTCCCCACCTTGCATCAACTCGTTCACAAGGAAATACTGGTTTGCCGATGCTGTCAAAATACATTCAGTGTCATAGGAACGGAGTTTCAAAACAATATACACTAGTTTGTTAGATATATCTGTAAGCCAGCTACTCAAGTATGTACAAGAAACAATAACATATGTAGGACCAACATTTCATATTAAAAGTGTGTTTGGTGTATGACACAAGATATTTTATGCACTCTCATTTGTGTTTAATGCATGATTGTGGGGAAAACACAAGCTCATTTTATAATATGTAAGAAAATATGTAAAATGCAGGGCCGTCTCAAATTTTTAGAGATCATGGATAGGTTAACCACAGTTCAATCATGACAAAACAATTAAGATATCTTATTTAACCATATTTTAAACCCTGACAAATTTTAGATCATGTGCAGTAGTCCGTCTTGCACACCCTCAAAACAGCTCGGGTAAAAAGCCATCATTTACAACAATGAGATTCCAAGGATGAGTCCAGATTGATCCAGACCACTTTGTCATAAAAACTTTTGGGATATTAAGTGTTTGGTTTTACGATGAATTGTATTATAACTGACTTTTTCATCTACCGACATGATTTTAATCAAAATAAAGATGTCTGATATTTCTGAAAATTTGATTATGCCTCCAAATCTCAGTTTTCCTAGAAGTGATCAAAATTATCTTTTGATCTAGATTGAAAAATTAACAACACTAATTTTTTATCAAACTTGTGTTTCAGAGTAAAAGCATCAATATGCAAATCACAATTGTAACCAAATCAATTTTAAAAAACTAATTCTATCCAAATCACATTTGTTGTTAGGAGGAGAGTGGAAACCCATTTGGAAAGTGGGTTAGGTGGATAGTGGAAATCCATGCATGATTTTATCTTTAACCCTTCTATAAAGTGCAACAGAAAATGGAAATTAAAGTTCAACCAAACCTATCAGTTTTAATTCTTAATATTTAAAACGGGTGGGGGCATTTTTCTTAGGCATAAACATAACAAGGACGTGTTAACCAGTAGCAGACTGTTGTCACTAGGAAACTTTCCATGGAATAAAAATTGGAACATCTGTCAAAGATTTCACCTTTCGTGAAAGATGTTTGTCTATATTAGAGAAAAGCATACCAAGTTTTAACAGAGCTTGGCTTGCCCATTATCATACTAAATGTGGCCGACAAAATCCAAAGAACAAAAAAGGTTTGAGATATATAAGTCAAAAGATAACAGCAATTATATTTACCTTCTATTGACAACATTATGCACATGACATAGCCACTGAGAAAATTCAGCATGTGACCCCGACTGTACAGGATTTGATCTGCCAAACATATCAAGGAGCAATCAAGTAAGAGCTTGTGTATATTAGAAATTTTAGATGACAAACATAGCCGTTAAACAAGCAAATAGATTTGGCTATTTCTTATTATTGTAACAATGTAGTGCACCATGTAAAAACTGCAGCATGTGTCTCTGAATCATGCTACTATATCAAAGATCCCTAAGAGCTACTATATTGGAGTGCAAAGACAATTAAGGTCACAACCTACTAAGAAAATAGGTTGAAGTTAAAACAACTCAAACAATACTAATGAGACATAGTAGTTTACGTCCCGTTAAACCAACTCAATTGGTAGTTGTGCAGGGATATCAGATGCAAGGACGCAGAGGTTCGAACCTGCGACATCCCACTTATTCATCTTTAGGAGATGAAAATTCCAGCCACTAGGCTATTAGAACAAAAAAAATAGAAACATAGTAGTTTCCTTAATTTTTGTGAATAGAGTCAAATTGTGAAAATTTGGAGAAAGCTTCAGATGAACAGAGAAATGTTGGTCAATTTAGTTGTAAATAAGGAGACAAGGATTTCCGGATGCTAATTGGAAATGCTCTCTACATCTAACTAACTTGTATTGTTCCAAACATATCTTGTTTGACTACAAAAATTTACAAGACTGAATAGTACTTTTGGAAAACTATAGGAAACCGACGAGTAAATAGATCAATTTTAAAGGGAATACTCAATTTTATTCTTTTGAAGCACAGACAAGAAATCCATATTCGTTATCGAGAAGCAAACTGATATCTAAAAGATAAATCAGAATCACACATGTTAACACCCTCGAGTAACTGCTGTAAATTAGTCAAATGTCAGGAATATTCAATAATATCCATCACTAGTTTACAAAGTTGATCCAATTGATCATAAGCAATGCTACAAAACTCATGTCATGACAATGTCCAGGGAAGGGTCGGATCCACTGTGGGTCTATTGTAGGCAACCTTATCTTCCATTTGCAAGAGATTGATTTTACAATTTAAATCTGTGATCTTCTAGTCACATAGAAGCAACTTCAATCATTGTTGTTTTTTAAGCAAGAAATGCCATGCAAAGACATCGCTGAATTCTAACTATGTTGGCATGTTAGATTCTATCAATTATAATATACCAAAACTTTATATTAAAAAATAGAAAAAGAATACAAAACATGGGGGACATATACCAAACCCGTGACAAAAAAAGGAAGAATAATTTTCAATTTATGATTAAGAAAACTCATCATATTGTCGGGTAAAGGCTTCACCTTCACCAATAAAGCAAGGGATGAAATCCTACTCCAACCACTACATCAAGGATATCATCCATTTATTGTTCATTCATACTAAAATAAAGTTTATAGAAAGCGATAGTCTGACAGTCTGAAAAAAAATGGAAATTTAAATGGAAAAAAAAAAAGAAGGGGAGCAAAACCAAAACAAAAAATCCTAATCAATTAAATGGTGAAAGATTAATATACCTAAGAACTTCTTTAAAGTGATTTGCACATTCACTGCAAGGGTACATTCGAGACAAGATCTGTACCTGTGGTGCAAATACAGTCTGTTACAACAAGAATTGTATTTTCCAAAAGGATAACAAAATGCATATACTGCTACCATATGGAGGAAATTTTCAACTAAGTAAATTATATCTAATAAACTCATCCATTGTACAAAACCGCCACATCAGACATCTAAAACATGACTTGATGTTATCTGCATTTTGTACCATTTATATTATTGCTTACAGCTCTTTATATTTGGACTAAACGAACCAAAAGTTTAATTAAAGGACAGGTAAAACAAGACAGAAAATTTTGAAAATTTCTCTCAAAAACTTAATATAAGTATACTATTAAATCATGTCAATATGATAAATCATATACCAGTATCATAGTTTCATAAGACAATACCACGGCATTGATTTAACTGAAACGGTTTTCTCCTATAAATTATAGTACTAAATAAGGCCTTGGTGTTATTGGTTCTTTGTATTACTGTTTACAGCTCTTTGTATTTGACCAAATGAAGCAAAAGTTTAATTAAAGGACAGGTAAAACAAGAAAAAATTATTTGTAATATTGTAAACATGATAAATCATATATCAGTATCATAGTTTCGTATGACAATAACACAGCATTAGTTTAATTGAAAGGGTTTTCTTCTATCAATTATAATACTAAATAAAACCTTCGTGTTATCTAACTTCTTACTATAAGAAATTCCATAATTTATAACAAGGAAAGAGTGGGGAAAGAAAATACCAGTTCTTTTACATCCTTCTTCTGTTGTCTTGTAGGATTGTCTGGATACTGAAAATAGAAACTAGGTTGTTCAGAGATGTATGTTTAAAAATGTCAAATCTTTCAATTTGTTGTTTCAGTTGTGTGATAGAACTTAAAAATCAGACCCATTATAACTCCATAAACAAGAAAAATATTAACTATATTTTCCCTTCTGAACATCCTCAGGTACAAAAGTGAAAGAAAAATAAAGTATGTGCGTCGTAAAATGATAAATCAAATTTGTAGATGAAATTAACATGTAAAGATTTGGGAAGGTGAAGCATGGACTCCGACACCGGGCAACAGGCCATGATGCGGACACCGGATAACGAGACATGACACAAACACTCCGACACCAATAATGCCGAAAACATAGGACACCGACACTGCTACATATATTTGACCTTCATTTATCCATTTATTATTAAAAGAATTAAAAATATTCTGATCAAAATTAATGTCTTTAATTCTTCATTGATAACATTGCTTTAATACACATTTAACCCTTTTAGATGTGTGAGATTTGTCACAAAAAAAAAGTATTAGGTGTGTTGAAGCAAGTAAAAAAACAAAATCTATTTGAAACACTAGCTTGAATTAGTCTGACATGTGTTGTATGAGTGTCATACGTGTGTCGGACATCAATTCAAAGTGTAGAAGCAAAGAAAAAAAAATCATTTTTGGAACACTTGTATGACATGTGTCGTACGGGTGTCATACAAGTGTCGGATACCGATGCTTGTCGGACACCGCGATACGCTTCCTCATAGAGGTATTTGTGCTTCATAGGAGCCAACAACTAAGAAAAACTAGTATAATCCATTAGCTTACTTGTGGATATGAAGGAAACAAAAATTTGAAGATATTGAAAAACTTGGTAACCGGGTGGTAGAACACCATGATAACGAGAAACAGCTCCTGATATAATTTTTCTAATGTGGAGTTATATGATCAATGGTTACACTTACACAACAATCATTCAATAGTGATTAACCACATGAAAATGTATCACAAATACAAAGTTAAATTTGTTGAAATTGAAAGAACATCTCAATCCCATCTAAAGCAGTTAAGAGACAATAACATCATCGAGAACGGGACTCACTAATATATTTGTCCACCTACTTCTCAGATAAAGTAATGGCAAAACTAGGTGATTGAAAAGAATGGGGGAACCAATAGAATCACTATCAGGACAGTTGCAATGACAAAAGTCACAAAACCTGAGCAGCAAGAGTGTGAAGAAAAGTCCATGTAGCCCTTCCAAGGTCTTCTTTAGTCACAGGGGTAGAGGACTTACCCTACAAAAATAAAATGATGAAAAATAAATCCATCTGTATAAATATATACTGCACATCTGAATCATTGATTAATAAATTACTTGACACACTAAATATTCTCTAGAAGGAGAACAAATAATCACTATGTTGACATATATTACAATTTCAATAGTAAATATAGTAAAATGCATAAAAACATTGAAACATTTATACAATTTGTAACTGTAAGATATGTGCTACTGCAGTATTATTTCCTCCACTATAACTGTACTGTAGACATACCCTTCAATATGTAAAATATCATTCTTGGAAAATACATATTATGCAACATTTATATTTAGATTTCAGTAAACAACAGTAAAAAAATACATAAAAGGTGAAGGAAGTTTGATTTCCTAGAAACAAACCAAGTTAGTGATATAGGCAACATCATGCAGACTGAGGTAAATGGATTAAAACTTCCTATATAACTGCCAAAAAATGATAATCAATAAGTACAAAGTTGTGCTTCACCTCTAACCCTCCAAATAAAAACGAAAAACTATTATTCACTAGCAACAGAAACCTTTTAGGGTTATATATTCAGGAAAGCATTGCAAGAACTGCATCTTAGCAAACTAAACTAAACTAGTGAATATTCCCCCAAAAGCCATGTTCGTTGTGTATGCTACTATTCGAAATGTTGCCCTGCCTGATTACTGAAAAGGATACAATGAGATCGAACACACAATCAACATACTAATTCCTATATGCTAAATTCCAATCCTCATTCTTGATCTACTCTCTTTCAATCTTCCATTTGACTCCCTCCTACATGAAGGCTTTGATTTTTTTTTAAATATTATTTATTCTTCTTGAATAATACTCCTTAAATTAAGTCAATCCTAGAATTGTTTGTTATTAATTGAATTTCTAATAAATATTTTTGAAAAATCTTACATTTCTATTAGATTTTGAAAAATTTTAATAAAAAAATATCAAAAATTCTGATATTTTTTTAGAAATCTTAAATCCATATCAAAAAATTGTTGAAATTTTCGGAAAAAAAACAAAACTTATGGAAATTTAACATTTTTGGAATATCGGAAATTTCAAAAAATTTATATATCGGAATTTTATTTGTACTTTAAATTTTCAGTAGCAGTGCAGAAAACAAAAAAATGATTTATTTGTATGGTCCAGAGTCGGTAGGATCTTATACAAATTTTACGGAGTTCTTCACCACTAACGCAGTATGTTTTTTATGTAATAAATTTAAATTAAATATTGTATCACCTCTGTATGATATTGATAATATACATTTTATATAATATAACTGATAGATATTTGAGTCTCGGTCTGAAGTATTATCATGGACACATAATATCAACAAACAGTATGGTATTATTGTTGTGACTTTTCGTTCTGATATTGCAAATGGGAAGCGAGATAGGAAAGATAAACTGATTCTAGGTTATGACATAGGAGGAAATTATAAAAAGAAGAATGCATCTGAAGTAATAAATCCTCAGAGGGCATTTATAGTATGAAAGTGAAATGTCCTTTTAAGTTGAGATTTGCGTTGAGTGGTAGTGGTTGAAAGGTGATAGTTAGGTGTGGGTTGCATAATCATAAACTATCTATGGATTTAGAAGGTCATGACATATTGTACCGTCTAAAAGTTCATAAAAGACAGTTTGTGAATGACATGACGAAGTACAACATGGCTCCACGGTACATAGTTGCTGCTTTGAAGGACAAAGATCCCAAAAACCTCACCAGTGTTACCTGTAACACCCCGAATAAAATAAGAGAATTATTTAAATTAAGTTAATAATATAATTATTAATTTAATTAAATAAATTGAATTATTGGATTATTATTATTATTATTATTTGGAATAATAATTATTGGAAAATATATAAGTTGGAATAAGGAAAAAAGGGTTTCATTGTTGGTAAAGAGTTTTCACGTGAAACAGAGAAGCGGCTGAAAAGTGGAAAGTGGAGAAAGGGCAAAGAGGAAGAGCTAGAGAGCAAAGGTTGAAGAACGGAAAAACTTGAAGCTTAGAGATTTGCCGGATTATCTCAGGTAAGGGGGATTTATCGTCGTTTAATGGGTATTATAGATTAACATGTCATGGGTAGTGATAAACCGTTGAAGTGACCCTAATTGGGATGTTGAATGCTGAAATATTGTGATGAATAAGTTGTATTAAAGCTGTAATTGAGTCCGTAATTGTGTGAGTCGTGTTCCCCCGAACGTATAGCTTTTTACGGAAATTGAATCGGAGGTCCGGAAGTCCTCCAATGGCGGAAAATGCGGAGAACTCTGCATTCTGCCTTGTGTTAGCGCAGGAACTGCTGTTTTGTCTGCGTTAACCGTTAACCCAGGGCGTTAACCGGTTAACACTGTTATATTTTGTGAAAATGTGTTGTTTTGCCTGCGTTAACCGGTTAACCCAGGGCGTTAACCGGTTAACACTGTTGCGTTTTGCCAGAAAGTGTGTTTTGTCCTGCGTTAACCGGTTAACCCAGGGCGTTAACCGGTTAACACTGTTGGAAAAGTGAAAAATTGATATTTTAATGTTGTGAACATAATTGGTGATTTGTCTAGGTTGGTATGTGACATAGTAGGGATTGAGTTATGTTATGAAGTAATATTGTAGTCAATTTTGATGAGTAAAATTTGTTGGGTTTGTGTTATAAAGTGTCGATGTAAGTATGACTGAGTTGTTAAGTTGTTCCGTGTACGGAAAGTTGTTAAAAATACTGAGTTGTAGGCTTGATGAGCCAAAGTTGATTATAAGTTGATTATGTTGAAAACCTTGTTGTGTTGCTATTATTATTACTGATTGTCGGAATTGTAAAGCCGTGTATGCCATGTACATTCATATGCATTAAGTCGGAGCTTTGCTCACACCACGTTGGCCTGGATTGGCAAATTTTAAGTTGAAAGTTGAAGGCTTACGCCTTGATGGAGCTTTGCTCACACCACGTTGGCCTGGATTGGCAAATTTTAAGTTGAAAGTTGAAGGCTTATGCCTTGATGCCCAATAAAATGGCAATGATTTTAAGTTGGGAGTTTTACTCCGATTGGTACCACATGCATGACGAGTCGAGTCTCATTTGAGTTGCATTTTATGTTGTTATTGAGTTGCATTTTACGTTGTTATTGAGTATGATATTTGAGTTGATGTGCCGTTACTGAATGCATGATATGATTAGGGTGATTAACGTGTAAATTTACTTAGCATTACATGATGATTTATAATGCTTATTATATCGATTGAGGAACTCACCCTTACAACTATTTTTCAGGTAACGAGCAATGAGTGAGTAGAAGCTAGTGCTTGGAGTCTAGTGTGGTCTCCTTAGTGGGTCATGCTCTGATAGATGTAACATCGGGACGGGATGTTTTAACTTGTTGAATAATTTTATGTGTAATGTATTACATATGTTGAATGATCTCTATCCGCTGCGTATTTTGCAAGAAGTGTTTATGTTGAATTAAATAATGAGCATGACTGATTTTTATGGTGAAATGTGTGAAGTGTTGTGTGACACCCTTAACTGCAATAATTACTCTGATTTATATATTTGTTGTTGTAAATTAAATATTTAGGGTATTTTAGAAGGGTGTTACATTAGTGGTATCAGAGCAGGTCGGTCTGTCCGGCCAGTTGTCGTGTCGTTACTGTCTAACAATTGTGTATTGTTACTAATCTAACTTTTAAGTTGTGTTGTGGTGATAAGTTGAAATGGCTGGAAGGAATGACGCTGCAATGGCTGCCGCAATGCAAGCAATGGCACAAGCTGTGCAGAACTTGCCAAATGCTGGTGGTGATGCTGGATCACGTAGCTTGGCGACTTTTCAAAGAGAGAATCCGCCGGTGTTTAAAGGGAAGCATGATCCAGATGCAGCCTTAGGATGGTTGAAAGAGATCGAGAGAATCTTCCGTGTTATGGATTGCACTCCAGCTCAGAAGGTTCGGTATGGTACTCACATGCTAGCAGTCGAAGCTGATGACTGGTGGCTAGAGACTCACGAGAGGTTGACCGTGGCAGGTGAAGTCATTACTTAGGATGTATTCCGCAGGGAATTCATGAGAAAGTATTATCCGGAAGATGTCCGTGGTAAGAAGGAAATTGAGTTCCTTGAGCTGAAGCAAGGAAACATGTCTGTCACTGATTATGCTGCGAAATTTGTGGAGCTGTCCAAATTTTATCCTCATTACACTGGTGCTGGTGCTGAATTTTCAAAGTGCATCAAGTTTGAAAATGGACTGCGCTCTGAAATTAAGAAGGCTGTTGGGTATCAGAAGATACGCATTTTTACTGAATTGGTTGATAGCTGCAGGATATTTGAAGAAGACAATAATGCTCATTACAAGATTGTCAGTGACCGCAGGGGCAAGCAACATCAAAATCGTGGCAAGCCGTATGATGCCCCAGTGGGAAAAGGGAAACAAGGAGCTGCTCCGGCTCAGAGGACTAGTAGGGGAGGTGCTCCTGCTGGTATAGTTTGCTTCAAATGTGGTCAGGTTGGTCATAAGAGTAATGTATGCACTGCTGAAGTAAAGAGGTGTTTTCGTTGTGGTAAGACTGGCCATGCAATAGCTGATTGCAAGCACAAGGAAGTGATTTGTTTTAATTGTGGCGAAGAAGGGCATATTGGAAGTCAGTGTCAGAAGCCGAAGAAATCTCAGACTGGGAAGGTGTTCGCATTGACTGGAACTCAAACCTCCAGTGAGGACAGACTTATCCGAGGTACGTGTTATATTAATGGCTTTCCTCTTGTAGCTATTATTGACACAGGTGCGACTCATTCCTTTATATCTTTGGATTGTGCTGTGAAACTTAAGTTAGAGATATCTGAGATGTTTGGTAGTATGGTAATTGATACTCCTGCGAAGGGTTCAGTGACTACTACTTCGGTTTGTTTAAATTGTCCTTTGAGTATTTTTGGTAGAGACTTTGGGATGGACCTAGTGTGTCTTCCACTAGTGCAGATTGATGTTATTCTGGGTATGAACTGGTTGGTGTTTAACCGAGTTTCTATCAACTGTTTTGATAAGACGGTGGTCTTTCCTGAGATTGAGGAGGGAAAGAGTTTGTTTCTATCAGCAAGGCAAGTGAATGAAGAAGTAGCTGATGGGGCAGAGTTGTTTATGCTGTTAGCGACTTTGGAGGCTAAAGATAAACTGGTGATTGGCGATCTAGCCGTGGTGTGTGATTTTCCTGATGTGTTTCCGGAAGAGGTGAATGAATTACCGCCAGAGCGGGAAGTGGAGTTCTCGATTGATTTGGTACCTGGTACTAGGCCGATATCGATGGCTCCGTACCGTATGTCTGCTGTTGAGTTAACTGAATTGAAGAGTCAGTTGGAAGATCTGTTGGATAAGAAATTTATTCGTCCGAGTGTGTCACCGTGGGGTGCACCAGTGCTATTGGTTAAGAAGAAAGAAGGTACTATGAGGTTGTGTGTGGACTACAGGCAACTGAATAAAGTGACGATCAAGAATCGGTATCCTTTGCCGAGGATTGATGATTTGATGGATCAGTTGGTTGGTGCAAGTGTGTTCAGCAAAATAGATTTGAGATCTGGGTATCATCAGATCCGTGTGAAAACCGAGGATATTCAGAAGACTGCTTTCAGAACAAGGTATGGACATTATGAGTATTCTGTAATGCCTTTTGGTGTGACTAATGCGCCTGGAGTATTTATGGAGTACATGAATAGGATTTTCCATCCGTACCTAGACAAGTTTGTTGTGGTGTTTATTGATGATATTTTGGTGTATTCGAAATCTGAAGAAGAGCATGCTGAACATTTGAGAGTGGTTTTGGGAGTTCTACGAGAAAAGAAGTTATTTGCTAAATTGCCCAAGTGTGAATTTTGGTTAGGAGAGGTGAGTTTTCTGGGTCATGTGATTTCAAGAGGTGGCGTTGCTGTTGATCCTTCTAAGATAGAAGCGGTATCTAAGTGGGAAGCTCCGAAGTCTGTTGCTGAGATTCGAAGTTTCCTTGGTTTGGCTGGTTATTATAGGAAGTTCATTGAGGGATTTTCTAAGTTGGCGTTACCATTGACGATGTTGACTAGGAAGGGGCAAGCGTTTGTTTGGGACTCAAAATGTGAAGAAGGTTTCCAAGAGTTAAAGAGAAGGTTAACTACTGCTCCTATTCTGAGATTACCGAGTTCGTCGGAATCATTTGAAGTTTACTGTGATGCTTCATTGTTGGGTTTGGGTGGCGTGTTGATGCAGAATAAGCAGGTTATAGCTTATGCTTCGAGACAACTGAGGGTTCATGAGAGGAACTATCCGACGCACGATTTAGAGTTGGCGGCTGTGGTGTTTGTTCTAAAGTTGTGGAGGCATTACTTGTACGGGTCAAGATTTGAGGTTTTTAGTGACCATAAAAGTTTAAAGTATTTGTTTGATCAGAAAGAGCTGAATATGAGACAGAGAAGATGGTTAGAGTTTCTGAAGGATTATGACTTTGGTTTGAATTACCATCCGGGTAAAGCAAACGTAGTGGCTGATGCATTGAGTCGGAAATCATTACATATGTCTATGCTAATGGTTAAGGAATTGGATTTAATTGAGCAGTTTAGAGACTTGAGTTTGGTGTGTGAGAGTACTCACAATAGTGTTAAATTGGGAATGTTGAAGTTAACAAGTGGTATTCTGGATGAGATCAGAGAGGGTCAGAAATCCGATGTGCTTTTGGTTGATAAGTTGACTCTAGTGAATCAAGGTCAAGGTGGCGAATTCAGAGTTGATGAGAATGATGTTTTGAAATTTGGTAATCGGGTGTGCATTCCGAATGTTATCGAACTTAAGAAGAGTATTCTTGAAGAAGGACATCGTAGTGGGTTGAGTATTCATCCTGGAGCTACGAAGATGTATCATGATTTGAAAAAGTTATTTTGGTGGCCGGGAATGAAGAAAGAAATTGCGAGTTTTGTTTATTCCTGTTTGACTTGTCAGAAGTCAAAGATTGAGCATCAGAAGCCGTCTGGGCTAATGCAACCGTTGGCTATTCCAGAGTGGAAGTGGGATAGTATCAGTATGGATTTTGTTTCTGGTTTACCGAGGACAATTAAGAATTTTGAAGCTATTTGGGTGATTGTTGACAGATTGACAAAGTCGGCTCATTTCATTCCGATCAGAATGGACTATCCGTTAGAGAAATTAGTTGAGTTGTATATTGAGAAAATTGTAAGTTTGCATGGTATTCCGTCGAGTATTGTTTCGGACAGAGATCCTAGATTTACATCGAAATTCTGGGAAGGTTTGCAGAGGGCTTTGGGAACTAAGCTGAGATTGAGCTCTGCATATCACCCGCAGACTGATGGTCAGACTGAGAGGACGATTCAGTCATTGGAGGATCTTTTGAGAGCTTGCGTTTTGGAAAAGGGAGGTGCTTGGGATTGTTATTTACCTTTGATTGAGTTTACCTACAACAATAGTTTTCATTCGAGTATTGGTATGGCACCGTTTGAAGCTTTGTATGGTAGGAGATGTCGGACACCTTTATGTTGGTATGAGTCCGGTGAGAGTGCTGTGGTTGGACCGGAAATTGTTCAACAAACTACGGAAAAGATTAAGATGATTCAGGAGAAGATGAGAATTGCTCAGAGTCGTCAGAAGAGTTATCATGACAAGAGGAGGAAATCACTTGAGTTCCGAGAGGGAGATCACGTGTTTCTTCGTGTTACTCCGATAACTGGGGTTGGTCGAGCTTTGAAGTCAAAGAAGTTGACACCTCGATTTATTGGTCCTTATCAGATTTTGGAGAGGATAGGAGAGGTAGCCTATCGTATCGCTTTACCGCCGTCACTTGCGAATTTGCATGAGGTTTTTCATGTGTCTCAGTTGAGGAGGTACATTCATGATCCGTCGCATGTGATCCAAGTAGATGATGTACAGGTGAGAGATAACCTGACTGTTGAAATATCGCCTATGAGGATTGAGGATCGAGAGTTGAAGCAGTTGCGGGGTAAAGAGATTGCCTTAGTGAAAGTAGCTTGGGGAGGACCAGCAGGTGGCAATGTGACTTGGGAACTGGAGAGTCAGATGAAAGAGTCTTATCCAGAGTTATTTGCTTGAGGTATGTTTTCGAGGACGAAAACTCTTTTAGTGGGGGAGAGTTGTAACACCCCGAATAAAATAAGAGAATTATTTAAATTAAGTTAATAATATAATTATTAATTTAATTAAATAAATTGAATTATTGGATTATTATTATTATTATTATTTGGAATAATAATTATTGGAAAATATATAAGTTGGAATAAGGAAAAAAGGGTTTCATTGTTGGTAAAGAGTTTTCACGTGAAACAGAGAAGCGGCTGAAAAGTGGAAAGTGGAGAAAGGGCAAAGAGGAAGAGCTAGAGAGCAAAGGTTGAAGAACGGAAAAACTTGAAGCTTAGAGATTTGTCGGATTATCTCAGGTAAGGGGGGTTTATCGTCGTTTAATGGGTATTATAGATTAACATGTCATGGGTAGTGATAAACCGTTGAAGTGACCCTAATTGGGATGTTGAATGCTGAAATATTGTGATGAATAAGTTGTATTAAAGCTGTAATTGAGTCCGTAATTGTGTGAGTCGTGTTCCCCCGAACGTATAGCTTTTTACGGAAATTGAATCGGAGGTCCGGAAGTCCTCCAATGGCGGAAAATGCGGAGAACTCTGCATTCTGCCTTGTGTTAGCGCAGGAACTGCTGTTTTGTCTGCGTTAACCGGTTAACCCAGGGCGTTAACCGGTTAACACTGTTATATTTTGTGAAAATGTGTTGTTTTGCCTGCGTTAACCGGTTAACCCAGGGCGTTAACCGGTTAACACTGTTGCGTTTTGCCAGAAAGTGTGTTTTGTCCTGCGTTAACCGGTTAACCCAGGGCGTTAACCGGTTAACACTGTTGGAAAAGTGAAAAATTGATATTTTAATGTTGTGAACATAATTGGTGATTTGTCTAGGTTGGTATGTGACATAGTAGGGATTGAGTTATGTTATGAAGTAATATTGTAGTCAATTTTGATGAGTAAAATTTGTTGGGTTTGTGTTATAAAGTGTCGATGTAAGTATGACTGAGTTGTTAAGTTGTTCCGTGTACGGAAAGTTGTTAAAAATACTGAGTTGTAGGCTTGATGAGCCAAAGTTGATTATAAGTTGATTATGTTGAAAACCTTGTTGTGTTGCTATTATTATTACTGATTGTCGGAATTGTAAAGCCGTGTATGCCATGTACATTCATATGCATTAAGTCGGAGCTTTGCTCACACCACGTTGGCCTGGATTGGCAAATTTTAAGTTGAAAGTTGAAGGCTTACGCCTTGATGGAGCTTTGCTCACACCACGTTGGCCTGGATTGGCAAATTTTAAGTTGAAAGTTGAAGGCTTATGCCTTGATGCCCAATAAAATGGCAATGATTTTAAGTTGGGAGTTTTACTCCGATTGGTACCACATGCATGACGAGTCGAGTCTCATTTGAGTTGCATTTTATGTTGTTATTGAGTTGCATTTTACGTTGTTATTGAGTATGATATTTGAGTTGATGTGCCGTTACTGAATGCATGATATGATTAGGGTGATTAACGTGTAAATTTACTTAGCATTACATGATGATTTATAATGCTTATTATATCGATTGAGGAACTCACCCTTACAACTATTTTTCAGGTAACGAGCAGTGAGTGAGTAGAAGCTAGTGCTTGGAGTCTAGTGTGGTCTCCTTAGTGGGTCATGCTCTGATAGATGTAACATCGGGACGGGATGTTTTAACTTGTTGAATAATTTTATGTGTAATGTATTACATATGTTGAATGATCTCTATCCGCTGCGTATTTTGCAAGAAGTGTTTATGTTGAATTAAATAATGAGCATGACTGATTTTTATGGTGAAATGTGTGAAGTGTTGTGTGACACCCTTAACTGCAATAATTACTCTGATTTATATATTTGTTGTTGTAAATTAAATATTTGGGGTATTTTAGAAGGGTGTTACATTACCCAGGTGTATAAAGTTGGAGCTACATACAATGCGAGCAAGAGAGGTCCATTGATGAAAATGCAAATATTGTTGAGTCTTATTCATAGAGAAAAATACATGTGCTGGACTAGAAATAGGGAAGACTCGAATGTTGTTACTGATAGCTTTTGAACACATCCTGATTCAGTGAAGTTGTTAAATATGTTTCATTTGGTGTTGATTTTTTATTGTACATACAAGTCAAATAGGTAATGGTCAAATGTTAATTTTTGATATCCTTTCGACATACTTTGCGAAGTACAAGCCAGAGATGGGGGATAAAAAAGTAAAAATGATGAAAAGAGTGATGTGCATCATGATCCTTCATAGTGGAAGCATGGTGAGGGGTCGCAGGGGAGTCAAACTACTAAGAGATCATGCATGAAACCAACTGGAAGTAAACCGTCAAGTATGTCGGGTCAAAGTTGTTTCACTGTCGCACGCGGGTCAAAAACGAGTAATTTAAAAAATTGTAGTTTAGGGAAGCGACACTCGAATGCCGTATCACAAAGAATCTTGTATTAAATTTTACCAACTAAAAATGATGGGGATTTTAAGGTTTAGGTTTCAAATAGAATAACAGTAAAAAAGATTTAATTACAAATAAGCTAAAACGACTAATCCTACTGATTTGGATTCTACTGACTATTATAAATCTAATCTCCTAAGTAGCTTCAATTCTATTCGATTGTGAGATCAATTAGACAAGCACTATCAATATCATGTGAATTATGTTCCTGTTTACCGCATTAAGCATGGCAGTTTAAAGATTTGACGGAGCTAACGAATAAGTTAAGTTAACATGTGATTACAATTAGGAACATGCATTCAATCTAATTTAATCAATTATATCCTATGAGTAGCGATCGAATTAAGCAAACAAATTCATATGAAGAATTGAACAGAAATCAAAATTGAATTGAAATTAAAATAACCTCAAAGCGGTGGAACTTGTGTAATTTGCAAAATTTGCCTATGGGATTAGTTCTCCATGAAAATTGTACAAAGCAAAGCTAATTTCGTGAATAGTGAATTGGTCCGATAGTGAATAGTATTGTGACTGCTTTAGGTTATATGAAACAAGGAATTAGGATTTTAATCCTAACTGGGTCGGAAAACACCAAAACTAGCCCAAAACTAATTAATTTCTAAAGTTTGAAACTTAAACGATCTATTATAGTCATGTACACTCCTAATCTACTTCTAACTTCAACATGAAATCTTTGGCTTATCCTATCATCTTTTCAACCTCTATTAGAACGCGTCAATCTTATTCTCGTAGCCCAAATTATGACATGTACAACAAGAGGTTGTAAATAGTTATTTATTCAGAAAATACCATACGAAATAAAAATAAAAATAACAATAAACTAAGTTAAGGAAACACATTAAAATAGTAGAAATAACAAAAGACACTCTAGAATTGTTGCAACATAATAGTGAAAGAATGTGCATGAAAATGCATTGATCAAATTCAACAGTCCACTGCATTTTCGAGGCATCTTTACTTGTCTCAGTTTCCTAATTTCTTACATTGGTACATTGATGACATTGTTGATGTGGGTGACGATGGAAATTGTGGTTTTCGGACAATTGCAGTTTTACTTGGATGGGGCACCTTTGATTTTAACGCAGTTAGATACTCAAGTTCATCAACACCCTCAATTATTTTCCAATTTGTTCTATGACACGATCTCTGGAGTTAGGAATGTGTTACGAGTAGAACAATTGTATCTTTTGTGGAAAATATCAAAAATTTAAGCATTTTTTAAAATTATGTGGCACATACTGAAAATTTTAAAATTTCCGAAATTTTGTGGTATTTCTCGAAAATTTCATAATTTCCGGTAAAAACACTCCAAATCCCCATATGAAATTTTATAATTTTCGATATGTTTTTATCAAAAGTTCTAAATTTACTGTACATGTGTCTTTGTTGTGGTAAAAATTCAAAAAAATTCGATAAAAATATGTAAATTTCAAAAAATTCTGATATTTATAATATGACATACCGATAAAACCAGTTGAGAATACAAATATAATTCCAACTATGGATGTAATTTAGTAAAAAAAGTTAATAATTTAAATCATTCAATTAATATTTATTTGTTTTTAAATTATTTTATTTAGATAGATTATTAAATAAAAGGTGAATACAATTTTATCTCGGCAAGTTCTAATTTACCTTTTTCTAAAAATGAAATTATCTAAAATTCATCTTGTCATGCTTCTGTTTTTCTAAATTTGATGGGAAATGGCACACGTCAGATGCCTATGTGTCATGTGTAGCATTATTTTTGTTTTTATTTTTATTTTTTATTTTAAAAATATTAATGTGATTTTATTATTTTTATTTTTAATTATTTTAAATTAATAATTTTTATTTTAAATTATTTTAGAATTTAATTGAAATATACTGATAATATGTAAAAGGATTTTACATCCTCCGTTAATCTTAGACGTTATATATTGAAATAAATTTAACTTTTATTTTAACAACTTATAAAATAATATAAACGGATGATGGTGATGAATCGACAATGTAAATCTTTTTACACTGATTGTGCATAGTAATTAATCCATTATTTTAAATGTTAAATTTTGATATTTTATTTATTATTATTTTTATTTTTTTAAATTACAAAATTTTGAGGACAAACGAACTTTAACCCATGACCTACACATTTTGCGCCAGAAATGCCTACCATTAGGCCAACTTGTATGTTGCAATTAATGTTGCTACTAAAATAGATATATATTATATAATGTTTTGTCATATTTCGTTATATTTTTTGTTTAAACTATTTTATGTTCAATAATAAATTATTTATTAATTCTTTTTTAATTACTTTAATCTAAACAAATATTAAAATTATCCCAAAACAAGCAAAATCGTGTCAAAACCCAAGTCCTCATGGCAATATGTACATACATTTTTCAATGAAGAAAAGTGCTTTAATTTTTAATATTCGGAAATTTCATATTTATGAATATATTTTGTTTATTATTTCTGAATTTAAATGCAACATTATTTAAAAATGTTGAATTTATAATTTAGAAATAATGTTTCTTATAAATCAGAAATAATGTTCCTTAAAATTATAAATTTAAACACATTAAATAAAAAATTATAGTTAGAAATATTTTTCCATTAAACACATTTAATAACTTTTTTTAAAATTAGAAATAATTTTAAAATAAATTTCCTTTAAACACATTTAAATTAAAAATAATTTTAGAACACATTTAAATTCATATTCATATCCAAACACATTTAGTAACTTTCATTCTTTTTTTTAATAAGATATATTTATGTTTAAACAAAATTATAACAAATTAATATTAATTTTTATAACATTAAAAAAATCATACATTTAAATAATATTGCATTTAAATTTAGAAATAATTTGTTTATTAAATATTAAATAATATTTATAGAATAATATTATATTATTAAATATAATATTATTAAACTATGTACATATCTATATTATAGTTTTGTAATATATATATATATATATATATATATATATATATATATATATATATATATAATATATATATATATATATATATATATATATATATATATATATATATATAATATATATACATATATATATATATATATATATATATATATATATATATATATATATATATATATATATATATATATATATATATATATATATATATATATATATAAAGTAAATTATCTTAAAGTTAATTAATTTAAATTTAGTATATCAATATTTTAAAATATATATAAGTGTAATAGATAAGTGAAATAAATTATAAATTTATTAACATCATATTTATCTACACATTATGTTTTTATTTAATAAGAAATTTTAATAAAAAATTAAAACTAATTTATAATAATAAACTAAAACTTTTTAATTTTTGAAAACATAATATATATACATTTTTTATGATTTATTATTAAAAACTAATTTATTTTAAAATAATACTTATTTATATATTAAGATAATTTTACATAGTTTTATAATTTATACATCTAAATGAGATACAATGACAAAAGAACAAGCTTGGCAAAGTGGTTAAAGCTTGCATTATGGGAGAAAGATTATGGGTTCAACTTTTACGCGAAGGTGAACGATACTCAACATTGATAACTCTCTAATTTTTTGAATTTCGCAAGAGAGTATCTGTCATACCCCAAAATTTGCCTGTTAATTTTTATGATAAATTGATTCATGCATGTCATTCATTTCACATTTGCATTCATTCATTAGCATACATTCTCATATAAATTATAAATTTTAATTTATTTATTATCTGATACAGATATAAAAAATAATAATGATTTTGGTTATCTGTATGATATAAATAAATTTTATATATATAAATAAAATAGTTTTAATTTAATGATAAATAAAAATAGATTTGAATTTTAATTGTATAATTAAAATTTTAAGTTAATTTTATTTGTTAAAGCTCATTAAATTATAATAACTATTTTTTATAATTTAGTGACTCATGTTCCATTTATTCATTATTTATAAATAGTATTTATTTAGTAATTCACGTTTTTTACTTAATAAAATTTATTTATAAGAGTAACATTTTTTAAAAGCCCATAAATTATAAAATAATTTTGGTTGATGTAAGTAAGAATAATTTTGACTTTTTTTTAAATGATAAAGTAAAAATAGAAATAGGTTTAAATTTTAATTCAATTATGTAACTAAAATTTAAATTAATTTTTATTTGTTAAAAGTCATTTAAATTATTCATTATTTATAATAATATTTGTATTTAATAAATATTTAGCAAGGTTAAACCCTAACTCTCCTAAAGTATAGGAAGGGATCCAAATATTTAACAAGGTTAAACCCTAAAGTATAGGAAGGGATCCAAATATTTAGCAAGGTTAAACCCTAAAGTATAGGAAGGGATCCAAATATTTAGCAAGGTTAAACCCTAATCCACATCATTATAAATATTTCATATGGCTGCAGTAATAGGGGGATACAGCAGAAGAAGATACACAAGGCAAGGCAGAAGCAAGAAGATTCACGGGCAGGGAAAAGAGAAGCAACCATCAAGCACTCATAGTTAAAAAATACTACGCATAAAAGAGACCCGCTAGGTCGACATATCTAGCCAAAAGTAAGGGCATCCCGGTGAACCAAAAGGGTTCGGGCAAAAATTAGGGATAAACATATAAAAATGTACACCCGACAAGTCGAAAACCTGAAAAGGCGGCTTGGGCAAAAAAGGGTATCCTGGTGGACTGAAAACCTGAAAAGACGGTCCAGGAAAAAATTAGGGATTAAAGCGTATGACTATGTCCCGTTCTCGGTCAGCTTCACCAAAGTTAAAGAGACTGAACAAGCCAATCACTTCTATCCGACAGCAAGAGATGAGATGCTTAAAGACATAATAGCAGTAGTAGAATTAAAATCAATAGGACTTTTTTTTTTCATAGCTGTTTTTTCTTTGCTTTCTTGACAATTTCCTCTTACTAGGATTTCTGTCTCCTTGTATTAAAATTGCTTGTTTATAGGCCCTCTTTCAAAATCAATACAATTTTATTTCCAAAAAGATACTTTTGTTTTACTTTCTCCGTTTTGTTTGCATAAACATCCATTGATTTAATTCGAATTAATATATGCATTTGAATATGATTGATGTTTACCGAAAATACATGCATAAAATAGAAATAGCAATTACTAAAAGACTTTAGGATCAAGGATAAGGTTTAACCATGCGTTCTAACAAATCCGATTGCAAATCCTATTCCCTAGCAAAACCAGTTATTCCCAGAAGAAATTGGCACTACTAGACAGACTGGTCATCTCTTTTATCCCTAGTCAGGTTCTGTTGAATATTTCTACCATCAGACAGAAATCAAATATCCCCAGCTAAGAAAGGGTCATCAATACAAATATCTCCAACCAGAATATCGGGATTTATTTTCCCATGGCAAAAATTTTCAGACGCATAATTCATTCATGCATCATTTCACAGCATATACATGCATGCAATGTTCGCATTTATTTTCAAGCGCATAAAACATCTCATGCATCATGACATGGCATGAGGCTAACTCTTTTTTTTCCAGGTTAATTATCCTCCTGATACAGTCAAAATAAAGATTCATTCAGACAGATATCTTTATCGATTACATTCAAGATTCAGATACATCTTTCAGATATAATCCATATGAATATTCATTCTGACAAGCATTCTGATATCCTCCTAATGATGGCATCTTTAAGCCCATCCCAGACATTTATTGCAAATACAACATATACAAATATTATCAGATATAGCCTAACGTACGGCTCATTCTGATTCAGCCTAACGTATTGTTCCTTCAACTGTTCCAATACAGTCTAGCGTATGGCCCATTTGGATATTCATCCCCTCAGATACTACCTAGCGTACGGGACATTCTGAAATGTAGTCTAGCGTATAACTACCCCTTTTATCATCAGATACAGCCTAATGGACGACTCATTCTGCTACTCAGATACGATCTAGCTTATGATCCATTCTGATCTTTTATCCTCAGATACAGCCTAATGGACGGCTCATTCTGCAACTCAGATACGGTCTAGTGTACGACCCAGTCTGGCTCTTCTCATCAGATACTACCTAGCGTACGATACATTCTGAAATGTAGTCAAGCGTACGACTACTTTTTATCGCCAGATACAGCCTAACGGACGGCTCATTCTACTACTCAGATACGATCTAGCATACGATCCAATCTGATCTTTATCTCTCTAGATACAGCCTAACGGACGGCTCACTCTGCTACTCAGATACGGTCTAGCGTATGACCCATTCTGATCCTTATCTCATCAGGTTCAGCTCACCCTAATATCACCTAATGGATGACTCATTATACGGTCTAGCGTACGACCCAGTGTGACACCCATGTCTTCAGATATGGTCTAATGTACGACGCACTCTGAAGCTCTCATCATCAAACTTTCTGGATGACATCTTTAAGCCCATCTCCATCAAGACTATCTTTTAATTAACAAGTGTAAATTTTCGGGGCATTCTAAGTGTTCAATAATCTTCCACCTCCAGATCACGAATGGCGTACATACCATTCTAATTCTCTCGGTTTAAGAATATTGAACAGGGGCAACTGTCATACCCCAAAATTTGCCTGTTAATTTTTATGATAAATTGATTCATGCATGACATTCATTTCACATTTGCATTCATTCATTAGCATACATTCTCATATAAATTATAAATTTTAATTTATTTATTATGTGATACAGATATAAAAAATAATAATGATTTTGGTTATCTGTATGATATAAATAAATTATATATATAAATAAAATAGTTTTAATTTAATGATAAATAAAAATAGATTTGAATTTTAATTGTATAATTAAAATTTTAATTAATTTTATTTGTTAAAGCTCATTAAATTATAATAACTATTTTTTATAATTTAGTGACTCATGTTCCATTTATTCATTATTTATAAATAGTATTTATTTAGTAATTCACGTTTTTTACTTAATAAAATTTATTTATAAGAGTAACATTTTTTAAAAGCCCATAAATTATAAAATAATTTTGGTTGATATAAGTAAGAATAATTTTGATTTTTTTTAAAATGATGAAAGTAAAAATAGAAATAGGTTTAAATTTTAATTCAATTATGTAACTAAAATTTAAATTATTTTTTATTTGTTAAAAGTCATTTAAATTATTCATTATTTATAATAATATTTGTATTTAATAAATATTTAGCAAGGTTAAACCCTAACTCTCCTAAAGTATAGGAAGGGATCCAAATATTTAGCAAGGTTAAATCTTAAAGTATAGGAAGGGATCCAAATATTTAGCAAGGTTAAACCCTAAAGTATAGGAAGGGATCCAAATATTTAGCAAGGTTAAACCCTAATCCACACCATTATAAATACTTCATATGGCTGCAGCAAGAGGGGGATACAGCAGAAAAGAAGATACACAAGGCAAGACAGAAGCAAGAAGATTCACGGGCAGGGAAAAGAGAAGCAACCATCAAGCACTCATAGCCTGAATAAGAACATCACACATACAGTGAGCAAGCTAGAAGAATCAAATCCCCAGTAAGTGTTCATTAGGGAATTTGCATCCAGCATGATTACCTTGCAATACTCCTTAATTCATGCATGAATAATATTGGTTTAATATATATATTGAGATGATGTATTCATGGTTTGGTGGATGTTGATATTGCTTTATTCAAGTATGCATCTGTTCTTGATATGTCATAGCATGTTGGAGAAATTATGTTTGCATGATTAAAGAATTATATCTGCCATTTAATTATTATTATATGAGTGTTATTTCTAGCATGATTATGTTTATTTCACATGCTGTCATTACCTAATAATAATGATGATGATATAATGGTGATAATATAAATCCTTGGTTGTCTTTAACATGTATGTGTAAGGTTTGTTTTATCATTATCACTTGCAGTAAAGAGAACTAATACATGAGTAAAATAATATAAGCTTTTTGATTTGTGCATGACTATTTTTTTTGTTGCATGATGATTACATATGATCTTATTTTATGTGTGTGGTTTGATATAAGATGAAGTTACAAGTTTGTTATATTCATATGAAAGAAACAGCATGAGAAAAAATAAAGTAGTTTGCCGTAAGAGAGAAAGCTGTAACATGCATGGTGGTGTTGTGTCAAAATGGAAAAATCCATGTAGAATTAATATATTTTAATGAAGGCGAATAAATAATGAATGGACCAACATGGCTCGTTGGTAGCTCCCCCCTCACTGCAACGTAGATGTCGTTTTTCAGTGTTTTACTATGTTTACTCCCTTTCCACTATAATTAATTCACCATTATTTTTCTATTATTAAAATAAAACCCATTAATTAATTTTCTAATTAATATATTATATTATTTATTTAAACTAGGATATAATTTAATCTAGTTTATTAATTAAATTTTCATATATTACTTAATTAATTAAAATGGGCTAATAAAAATCTAATTATATTTTTTTTCCTCTTTTCTTTTAAAATTTCTATCAATTTAGTCTAAGTTTTTCCATAAATTCATAAAAAAAAGTTTCTATTATTATAGACTAAAAATATTCTTAATTCATTCTTAAATTTAGTTTATTTATTTCATTTGTCATGAACTTTCTATGTAATAGATTTTATTAGGATTTTTTTTTTATTTCTTTCTTTTTAGTTTAATTAGGTTTTATTATTGTGTATGCCCTTTTAATTTTGTACTCGTTAATTAAGATTTAGATATTTTATATCCCCTTTTAAATTATGTACCCCCATCCCGAAGCCATGTAATAACGTAGTCTTATTTTCCGCACTTTAATTTTTCCATACTGTGAATATAACTGTCTAGATGTATGCTAATAGGATTGCATGGAAAGATAAATAATCGAACTTAGATAAATTAATTCAAGATAATATATCATTTCCACACTTGCACCTCTAGGGTAACCCTCTCTTTGTTGCCTTACGATATTACGGTCATGTCCCGCGAATGTGGGGATACCCTTAGCAAAGACCCTTTCGATTAAATCATCATCATCCCTAAACAGATAAGTCATAGTCCCTTCGATCAAAAGGTCAATGTCCCTACAAGATAAATCATAGTCCCTCGAACGTTGCCTTCGAATATATGACCTTGTCCCTCGAACGTTGCCTTCGAATATATGACTTTGTCCCTCGATGACCCTTCGTTGTAGCCTACGATTAAATGATGATCGTCCCTTCGAATGCTAAGGTATCCTTACAAATGTTGCCTTCAATGGCCAATCGATGACCCCACGATGTCCCTTTACATCCAAAGGATAAGACTACTTACTTCTCAATAGTAAGGACAGTTTTACCCTTCTCAATAGTAAGCACCGTTTGAAGCTTTGTATGGTAGGAGATGTCGGACACCTTTATGTTGGTATGAGTCCGGTGAGAGTGCTGTGGTTGGACCGGAAATTGTTCAACAAACTACGGAAAAGATTAAGATGATTCAGGAGAAGATGAGAATTGCTCAGAGTCGTCAGAAGAGTTATCATGACAAGAGGAGGAAATCACTTGAGTTCCGAGAGGGAGATCACGTGTTTCTTCGTGTTACTCCGATAACTGGGGTTGGTCGAGCTTTGAAGTCAAAGAAGTTGACACCTCGATTTATTGGTCCTTATCAGATTTTGGAGAGGATAGGAGAGGTAGCCTATCGTATCGCTTTACCGCCGTCACTTGCGAATTTGCATGAGGTTTTTCATGTGTCTCAGTTGAGGAGGTACATTCATGATCCGTCGCATGTGATCCAAGTAGATGATGTACAGGTGAGAGATAACCTGGCTGTTGAAATATCGCCTATGAGGATTGAGGATCGAGAGTTGAAGCAGTTGCGGGGTAAAGAGATTGCCTTAGTGAAAGTAGCTTGGGGAGGACCAGCAGGTGGCAATGTGACTTGGGAACTGGAGAGTCAGATGAAAGAGTCTTATCCAGAGTTATTTGCTTGAGGTATGTTTTCGAGGACGAAAACTCTTTTAGTGGGGGAGAGTTGTAACACCCCGAATAAAATAAGAGAATTATTTAAATTAAGTTAATAATATAATTATTAATTTAATTAAATAAATTGAATTATTGGATTATTATTATTATTATTTGGAATAATAATTATTGGAAAATATATAAGTTGGAATAAGGAAAAAAGGGTTTCATTGTTGGTAAAGAGTTTTCACGTGAAACAGAGAAGCGGCTGAAAAGTGGAAAGTGGAGAAAGGGCAAAGAGGAAGAGCTAGAGAGCAAAGGTTGAAGAACGGAAAAACTTGAAGCTTAGAGATTTGCCGGATTATCTCAGGTAAGGGGGGTTTATCGTCGTTTAATGGGTATTATAGATTAACATGTCATGGGTAGTGATAAACCGTTGAAGTGACCCTAATTGGGATGTTGAATGCTGAAATATTGTGATGAATAAGTTGTATTAAAGCTGTAATTGAGTCCGTAATTGTGTGAGTCGTGTTCCCCCGAACGTATAGCTTTTTACGGAAATTGAATCGGAGGTCCGGAAGTCCTCCAACGGCGGAAAATGCGGAGAACTCTGCATTCTGCCTTGTGTTAGCGCAGGAACTGCTGTTTTGTCTGCGTTAACCGGTTAACCCAGGGCGTTAACCAGTTAACACTGTTATATTTTGTGAAAATGTGTTGTTTTGCCTGCGTTAACCGGTTAACCCAGGGCGTTAACCGGTTAACACTGTTGCGTTTTGCCAGAAAGTGTGTTTTGTCCTGCGTTAACCGGTTAACCCAGGGCGTTAACCGGTTAACACTGTTGGAAAAGTGAAAAATTGATATTTTAATGTTGTGAACATAATTGGTGATTTGTCTAGGTTGGTATGTGACATAGTAGGGATTGAGTTATGTTATGAAGTAATATTGTAGTCAATTTTGATGAGTAAAATTGTTGGGTTTGTGTTATAAAGTGTCGATGCAAGTATGACTGAGTTGTTAAGTTGTTCCGTGTACGGAAAGTTGTTAAAAATACTGAGTTGTAGGCTTGATGAGCCAAAGTTGATTATAAGTTGATTATGTTGAAAACCTTGTTGTGTTGCTATTATTATTACTGATTGTCGGAATTGTAAAGCCGTGTATGCCATGTACATTCATATGCATTAAGTCGGAGCTTTGCTCACACCACGTTGGCCTGGATTGGCAAATTTTAAGTTGAAAGTTGAAGGCTTACGCCTTGATGGAGCTTTGCTCACACCACGTTGGCCTGGATTGGCAAATTTTAAGTTGAAAGTTGAAGGCTTATGCCTTGATGCCCAATAAAATGGCAATGATTTTAAGTTGGGAGTTTTACTCCGATTGGTACCACATGCATGACGAGTCGAGTCTCATTTGAGTTGCATTTTATGTTGTTATTGAGTTGCATTTTACGTTGTTATTGAGTATGATATTTGAGTTGATGTGCCGTTACTGAATGCATGATATGATTAGGGTGATTAACGTGTAAATTTACTTAGCATTACATGATGATTTATAATGCTTATTATATCGATTGAGGAACTCACCCTTACAACTATTTTTCAGGTAACGAGCAGTGAGTGAGTAGAAGCTAGTGCTTGGAGTCTAGTGTGGTCTCCTTAGTGGGTCATGCTCTGATAGATGTAACATCGGGACGGGATGTTTTAACTTGTTGAATAATTTTATGTGTAATGTATTACATATGTTGAATGATCTCTATCCGCTGCGTATTTTGCAAGAAGTGTTTATGTTGAATTAAATAATGAGCATGACTGATTTTTATGGTGAAATGTGTGAAGTGTTGTGTGACACCCTTAACTGCAATAATTACTCTGATTTATATATTTGTTGTTGTAAATTAAATATTTGGGGTATTTTAGAAGGGTGTTACATTAGTGGTATCAGAGCAGGTCGGTCTGTCCGGCCAGTTGTCGTGTCGTTACTGTCTAACAATTGTGTATTGTTACTAATCTAACTTTTAAGTTGTGTTGTGGTGATAAGTTGAAATGGCTGGAAGGAATGACGCTGCAATGGCTGCCGCAATGCAAGCAATGGCACAAGCTGTGCAGAACTTGCCAAATGCTGGTGGTGATGCTGGATCACGTAGCTTGGCGACTTTTCAAAGAGAGAATCCGCCGGTGTTTAAAGGGAAACATGATCCAGATGCAGCCTTAGGATGGTTGAAAGAGATCGAGAGAATCTTCCGTGTTATGGATTGCACTCCAGCTCAGAAGGTTCGGTATGGTACTCACATGCTAGCAGTCGAAGCTGATGACTGGTGGCTAGAGACTCACGAGAGGTTGACCGTGGCAGGTGAAGTCATTACTTGGGATGTATTCCGTAGGGAATTCATGAGAAAGTATTATCCGGAAGATGTCCGTGGTAAGAAGGAAATTGAGTTCCTTGAGCTGAAGCAAGGAAACATGTCTGTCACTGATTATGCTGCGAAATTTGTGGAGCTGTCCAAATTTTATCCTCATTACACTGGTGCTGGTGCTGAATTTTCAAAGTGCATCAAGTTTGAAAATGGACTGCGCTCTGAAATTAAGAAGGCTGTTGGGTATCAGAAGATACGCATTTTTACTGAATTGGTTGATAGCTGCAGGATATTTGAAGAAGACAATAATGCTCATTACAAGATTGTCAGTGACCGCAGGGGCAAGCAACATCAAAATCGTGGCAAGCCGTATGATGCCCCAGTGGGAAAAGGGAAACAAGGAGCTGCTCCGGCTCAGAGGACTAGTAGGGGAGGTGCTCCTGCTGGTATAGTTTGCTTCAAATGTGGTCAGGCTGGTCATAAGAGTAATGTATGCACTGCTGAAGTAAAGAGGTGTTTTCGTTGTGGTAAGACTGGCCATGCAATAGCTGATTGCAAGCACAAGGAAGTGATTTGTTTTAATTGTGGCGAAGAAGGGCATATTGGAAGTCAGTGTCAGAAGCCGAAGAAATCTCAGACTGGGAAGGTGTTCGCATTGACTGGAACTCAAACCTCCAGTGAGGACAGACTTATCCGAGGTACGTGTTATATTAATGGCTTTCCTCTTGTAGCTATTATTGACACATGTGCGACTCATTCCTTTATATCTTTGGATTGTGCTGTGAAACTTAAGTTAGAGATATCTGAGATGTTTGGTAGTATGGTAATTGATACTCCTGCGAAGGGTTCAGTGACTACTACTTCGGTTTGTTTAAATTGTCCTTTGAGTATTTTTGGTAGAGACTTTGGGATGGACCTAGTGTGTCTTCCACTAGTGCAGATTGATGTTATTCTGGGTATGAACTGGTTGGTGTTTAACCGAGTTTCTATCAACTGTTTTGATAAGACGGTGGTCTTTCCTGAGATTGAGGAGGGAAAGAGTTTGTTTCTATCAGCAAGGCAAGTGAATGAAGAAGTAGCTGATGGGGCAAAGTTGTTTATGCTGTTAGCGACTTTGGAGGCTAAAGATAAACTGGTGATTGGCGATCTAGCCGTGGTGTGTGATTTTCCTGATGTGTTTCCGGAAGAGGTGAATGAATTACCGCCAGAGCGGGAAGTGGAGTTCTCGATTGATTTGGTACCTGGTACTAGGCCGATATCGATGGCTCCGTACCGTATGTCTGCTGTTGAGTTAACTGAATTGAAGAGTCAGTTGGAAGATCTGTTGGATAAGAAATTTATTCGTCCGAGTGTGTCACCGTGGGGTGCACCAGTGCTATTGGTTAAGAAGAAAGAAGGTACTATGAGGTTGTGTGTGGACTACAGGCAACTGAATAAAGTGACGATCAAGAATCGGTATCCTTTGCCGAGGATTGATGATTTGATGGATCAGTTGGTTGGTGCAAGTGTGTTCAGCAAAATAGATTTGAGATCTGGGTATCATCAGATCCGTGTGAAAACCGAGGATATTCAGAAGACTGCTTTCAGAACAAGGTATGGACATTATGAGTATTCTGTAATGCCTTTTGGTGTGACTAATGCGCCTGGAGTATTTATGGAGTACATGAATAGGATTTTCCATCCGTACCTAGACAAGTTTGTTGTGGTGTTTATTGATGATATTTTGGTGTATTCGAAATCTGAAGAAGAGCATGCTGAACATTTGAGAGTGGTTTTGGGAGTTCTACGAGAAAAGAAGTTATTTGCTAAATTGCCCAAGTGTGAATTTTGGTTAGGAGAGGTGAGTTTTCTGGGTCATGTGATTTCAAGAGGTGGCGTTGCTGTTGATCCTTCTAAGATAGAAGCGGTATCTAAGTGGGAAGCTCCGAAGTCTGTTGCTGAGATTCGAAGTTTCCTTGGTTTGGCTGGTTATTATAGGAAGTTCATTGAGGGATTTTCTAAGTTGGCGTTACCATTGACGATGTTGACTAGGAAGGGGCAAGCGTTTGTTTGGGACTCAAAATGTGAAGAAGGTTTCCAAGAGTTAAAGAGAAGGTTAACTACTGCTCCTATTCTGAGATTACCGAGTTCGTCGGAATCATTTGAAGTTTACTGTGATGCTTCATTGTTGGGTTTGGGTGGCGTGTTGATGCAGAATAAGCAGGTTATAGCTTATGCTTCGAGACAGCTGAGGGTTCATGAGAGGAACTATCCGACGCACGATTTAGAGTTGGCGGCTGTGGTGTTTGTTCTAAAGTTGTGGAGGCATTACTTGTACGGGTCAAGATTTGAGGTTTTCAGTGACCATAAAAGTTTAAAGTATTTGTTTGATCAAAAAGAGCTGAATATGAGACAGAGAAGATGGTTAGAGTTTCTGAAGGATTATGACTTTGGTTTGAATTACCATCCGGGTAAAGCAAACGTAGTGGCTGATGCATTGAGTCGGAAATCATTACATATGTCTATGCTAATGGTTAAGGAATTGGATTTAATTGAGCAGTTTAGAGACTTGAGTTTGGTGTGTGAGAGTACTCACAATAGTGTTAAATTGGGAATGTTGAAGTTAACAAGTGGTATTCTGGATGAGATCAGAGAGGGTCAGAAATCCGATGTGCTTTTGGTTGATAAGTTAACTCTAGTGAATCAAGGTCAAGGTGGCGAATTCAGAGTTGATGAGAATGATGTTTTGAAATTTGGTAATCGGGTGTGCATTCCGAATGTTATCGAACTTAAGAAGAGTATTCTTGAAGAAGGACATCGTAGTGGGTTGAGTATTCATCCTGGAGCTACGAAGATGTATCATGATTTGAAAAAGTTATTTTGGTGGCCGGGAATGAAGAAAGAAATTGCGAGTTTTGTTTATTCCTGTTTGACTTGTCTGAAGTCAAAGATTGAGCATCAGAAGCCGTCTGGGCTAATGCAACCGTTGGCTATTCCAGAGTGGAAGTGGGATAGTATCAGTATGGATTTTGTTTCTGGTTTACCGAGGACAATTAAGAATTTTGAAGCTATTTGGGTGATTGTTGACAGATTGACAAAGTCGGCTCATTTCATTCCGATCAGAATGGACTATCCGTTAGAGAAATTAGCTGAGTTGTATATTGAGAAAATTGTAAGTTTGCATGGTATTCCGTCGAGTATTGTTTCGGACAGAGATCCTAGATTTACATCGAAATTCTGGGAAGGTTTGCAGAGGGCTTTGGGAACTAAGCTGAGATTGAGCTCTGCATATCACCCGCAGACTGATGGTCAGACTGAGAGGACGATTCAGTCATTGGAGGATCTTTTGAGAGCTTGCGTTTTGGAAAAGGGAGGTGCTTGGGATTGTTATTTACCTTTGATTGAGTTTACCTACAACAATAGTTTTCATTCGAGTATTGGTATGGCACCGTTTGAAGCTTTGTATGGTAGGAGATGTCGGACACCTTTATGTTGGTATGAGTCCGGTGAGAGTGCTGTGGTTGGACCGGAAATTGTTCAACAAACTACGGAAAAGATTAAGATGATTCAGGAGAAGATGAGAATTGCTCAGAGTCGTCAGAAGAGTTATCATGACAAGAGGAGGAAATCACTTGAGTTCCGAGAGGGAGATCACGTGTTTCTTCGTGTTACTCCGATAACTGGGGTTGGTCGAGCTTTGAAGTCAAAGAAGTTGACACCTCGATTTATTGGTCCTTATCAGATTTTGGAGAGGATAGGAGAGGTAGCCTATCGTATCGCTTTACCGCCGTCACTTGCGAATTTGCATGAGGTTTTTCATGTGTCTCAGTTGAGGAGGTACATTCATGATCCGTCGCATGTGATCCAAGTAGATGATGTACAGGTGAGAGATAACCTGACTGTTGAAATATCGCCTATGAGGATTGAGGATCGAGAGTTGAAGCAGTTGCGGGGTAAAGAGATTGCCTTAGTGAAAGTAGCTTGGGGAGGACCAGCAGGTGGCAATGTGACTTGGGAACTGGAGAGTCAGATGAAAGAGTCTTATCCAGAGTTATTTGCTTGAGGTATGTTTTCGAGGACGAAAACTCTTTTAGTGGGGGAGAGTTGTAACACCCCGAATAAAATAAGAGAATTATTTAAATTAAGTTAATAATATAATTATTAATTTAATTAAATAAATTGAATTATTGGATTATTATTATTATTATTATTTGGAATAATAATTATTGGAAAATATATAAGTTGGAATAAGGAAAAAAGGGTTTCATTGTTGGTAAAGAGTTTTCACGTGAAACAGAGAAGCGGCTGAAAAGTGGAAAGTGGAGAAAGGGCAAAGAGGAAGAGCTAGAGAGCAAAGGTTGAAGAACGGAAAAACTTGAAGCTTAGAGATTTGCCGGATTATCTCAGGTAAGGGGGGTTTATCGTCGTTTAATGGGTATTATAGATTAACATGTCATGGGTAGTGATAAACCGTTGAAGTGACCCTAATTGGGATGTTGAATGCTGAAATATTGTGATGAATAAGTTGTATTAAAGCTGTAATTGAGTCCGTAATTGTGTGAGTCGTGTTCCCCCGAACGTATAGCTTTTTACGGAAATTGAATCGGAGGTCCGGAAGTCCTCCAATGGCGGAAAATGCGGAGAACTCTGCATTCTGCCTTGTGTTAGCGCAGGAACTGCTGTTTTGTCTGCGTTAACCGGTTAACCCAGGGCGTTAACCGGTTAACACTGTTATATTTTGTGAAAATGTGTTGTTTTGCCTGCGTTAACCGGTTAACCCAGGGCGTTAACCGGTTAACACTGTTGCGTTTTGCCAGAAAGTGTGTTTTGTCCTGCGTTAACCGGTTAACCCAGGGCGTTAACCGGTTAACACTGTTGGAAAAGTGAAAAATTGATATTTTAATGTTGTGAACATAATTGGTGATTTGTCTAGGTTGGTATGTGACATAGTAGGGATTGAGTTATGTTATGAAGTAATATTGTAGTCAATTTTGATGAGTAAAATTTGTTGGGTTTGTGTTATAAAGTGTCGATGTAAGTATGACTGAGTTGTTAAGTTGTTCCGTGTACGGAAAGTTGTTAAAAATACTGAGTTGTAGGCTTGATGAGCCAAAGTTGATTATAAGTTGATTATGTTGAAAACCTTGTTGTGTTGCTATTATTATTACTGATTGTCGGAATTGTAAAGCCGTGTATGCCATGTACATTCATATGCATTAAGTCGGAGCTTTGCTCACACCACGTTGGCCTGGATTGGCAAATTTTAAGTTGAAAGTTGAAGGCTTACGCCTTGATGGAGCTTTGCTCACACCACGTTGGCCTGGATTGGCAAATTTTAAGTTGAAAGTTGAAGGCTTATGCCTTGATGCCCAATAAAATGGCAATGATTTTAAGTTGGGAGTTTTACTCCGATTGGTACCACATGCATGACGAGTCGAGTCTCATTTGAGTTGCATTTTATGTTGTTATTGAGTTGCATTTTACGTTGTTATTGAGTATGATATTTGAGTTGATGTGCCGTTACTGAATGCATGATATGATTAGGGTGATTAACGTGTAAATTTACTTAGCATTACATGATGATTTATAATGCTTATTATATCGATTGAGGAACTCACCCTTACAACTATTTTTCAGGTAACGAGCAGTGAGTGAGTAGAAGCTAGTGCTTGGAGTCTAGTGTGGTCTCCTTAGTGGGTCATGCTCTGATAGATGTAACATCGGGACGGGATGTTTTAACTTGTTGAATAATTTTATGTGTAATGTATTACATATGTTGAATGATCTCTATCCGCTGCGTATTTTGCAAGAAGTGTTTATGTTGAATTAAATAATGAGCATGACTGATTTTTATGGTGAAATGTGTGAAGTGTTGTGTGACACCCTTAACTGCAATAATTACTCTGATTTATATATTTGTTGTTGTAAATTAAATATTTGGGGTATTTTAGAAGGGTGTTACATTACCCAGGTGTATAAAGTTGGAGCTACATACAATGCGAGCAAGAGAGGTCCATTGATGAAAATGCAAATATTGTTGAGTCTTATTCATAGAGAAAAATACATGTGCTGGACTAGAAATAGGGAAGACTCGAATGTTGTTACTGATAGCTTTTGAACACATCCTGATTCAGTGAAGTTGTTAAATATGTTTCATTTGGTGTTGATTTTTTATTGTACATACAAGTCAAATAGGTAATGGTCAAATGTTAATTTTTGATATCCTTTCGACATACTTTGCGAAGTACAAGCCAGAGATGGGGGATAAAAAAGTAAAAATGATGAAAAGAGTGATGTGCATCATGATCCTTCATAGTGGAAGCATGGTGAGGGGTCGCAGGGGAGTCAAACTACTAAGAGATCATGCATGAAACCAACTGGAAGTAAACCGTCAAGTATGTCGGGTCAAAGTTGTTTCACTGTCGCACGCGGGTCAAAAACGAGTAATTTAAAAAATTGTAGTTTAGGGAAGCGACACTCGAATGCCGTATCACAAAGAATCTTGTATTAAATTTTACCAACTAAAAATGATGGGGATTTTAAGGTTTAGGTTTCAAATAGAATAACAGTAAAAAAGATTTAATTACAAATAAGCTAAAACGACTAATCCTACTGATTTGGATTCTACTGACTATTATAAATCTAATCTCCTAAGTAGCTTCAATTCTATTCGATTGTGAGATCAATTAGACAAGCACTATCAATATCATGTGAATTATGTTCCTGTTTACCGCATTAAGCATGGCAGTTTAAAGATTAGACGGAGCTAACGAATAAGTTAAGTTAACATGTGATTACAATTAGGAACATGCATTCAATCTAATTTAATCAATTATATCCTATGAGTAGCGATCGAATTAAGCAAACAAATTCATATGAAGAATTGAACAGAAATCAAAATTGAATTGAAATTAAAATAACCTCAAAGCGGTGGAACTTGTGTAATTTGCAAAATTTGCCTATGGGATTAGTTCTCCATGAAAATTGTACAAAGCAAAGCTAATTTCGTGAATAGTGAATTGGTCCGATAGTGAATAGTATTGTGACTGCTTTAGGTTATATGAAACAAGGAATTAGGATTTTAATCCTAACTGGGTCGGAAAACACCAAAACTAGCCCAAAACTAATTAATTTCTAAAGTTTGAAACTTAAACGATCTATTATAGTCATGTACACTCCTAATCTACTTCTAACTTCAACATGAAATCTTTGGCTTATCCTATCATCTTTTCAACCTCTATTAGAACGCGTCAATCTTATTCTCGTAGCCCAAATTATGACATGTACAACAAGAGGGTGTAAATAGTTATTTATTCAGAAAATACCATACGAAATAAAAATAAAAATAACAATAAACTAAGTTAAGGAAACACATTAAAATAGTAGAAATAACAAAAGACACTCTAGAATTGTTGCAACATAATAGTGAAAGAATGTGCATGAAAATGCATTGATCAAATTCAACAGTCCACTGCATTTTCGAGGCATCTTTACTTGTCTCAGTTTCCTAATTTCTTACATTGGTACATTGATGACATTGTTGATGTGGGTGACGATGGAAATTGTGGTTTTCGGACAATTGCAGTTTTACTTGGATGGGGCACCTTTGATTTTAACGCAGTTAGATACTCAAGTTCATCAACACCCTCAATTATTTTCCAATTTGTTCTATGACACGATCTCTGGAGTTAGGAATGTGTTACGAGTAGAACAATTGTATCTTTTGTGGAAAATATCAAAAATTTAAGCATTTTTTAAAATTATGTGGCACATACTGAAAATTTTAAAATTTCCGAAATTTTGTGGTATTTCTCGAAAATTTCATAATTTCCGGTAAAAACACTCCAAATCCCCATATGAAATTTTATAATTTTCGATATGTTTTTATCAAAAGTTCTAAATTTACTGTACATGTGTCTTTGTTGTGGTAAAAATTCAAAAAAATTCGATAAAAATATGTAAATTTCAAAAAATTCTGATATTTATAATATGACATACCGATAAAACCAGTTGAGAATACAAATATAATTCCAACTATGGATGTAATTTAGTAAAAAAAGTTAATAATTTAAATCATTCAATTAATATTTATTTGTTTTTAAATTATTTTATTTAGATAGATTATTAAATAAAAGGTGAATACAATTTTATCTCGGCAAGTTCTAATTTACCTTTTTCTAAAAATGAAATTATCTAAAATTCATCTTGTCATGCTTCTGTTTTTCTAAATTTTGATGGGAAATGGCACACGTCAGATGCCTATGTGTCATGTGTAGCATTATTTTTGTTTTTATTTTTATTTTTTATTTTAAAAATATTAATGTGATTTTATTATTTTTATTTTTAATTATTTTAAATTAATAATTTTTATTTTAAATTATTTTAGAATTTAATTGAAATATACTGATAATATGTAAAAGGATTTTACATCCTCCGTTAATCTTAGACGTTATATATTGAAATAAATTTAACTTTTATTTTAACAACTTATAAAATAATATAAACGGATGATGGTGATGAATCGACAATGTAAATCTTTTTACACTGATTGTGCATAGTAATTAATCCATTATTTTAAATGTTAAATTTTGATATTTTATTTATTATTATTTTTATTTTTTTAAATTACAAAATTTTGAGGACAAACGAACTTTAACCCATGACCTACACATTTTGTGCCAGAAATGCCTACCATTAGGCCAACTTGTATGTTGCAATTAATGTTGCTACTAAAATAGATATATATTATATAATGTTTTGTCATATTTCGTTATATTTTTTGTTTAAACTATTTTATGTTCAATAATAAATTATTTATTAATTCTTTTTTAATTACTTTAATCTAAACAAATATTAAAATTATCCCAAAACAAGCAAAATCGTGTCAAAACCCAAGTCCTCATGGCAATATGTACATACATTTTTCAATGAAGAAAAGTGCTTTAATTTTTAATATTCGGAAATTTCATATTTATGAATATATTTTGTTTATTATTTCTGAATTTAAATGCAACATTATTTAAAAATGTTGAATTTATAATTTAGAAATAATGTTTCTTATAAATCAGAAATAATGTTCCTTAAAATTATAAATTTAAACACATTAAATAAAAAATTATAGTTAGAAATATTTTTCCATTAAACACATTTAATAACTTTTTTTAAAATTAGAAATAATTTTAAAATAAATTTCCTTTAAACACATTTAAATTAAAAATAATTTTAGAACACATTTAAATTCATATTCATATCCAAACACATTTAGTAACTTTCATTCTTTTTTTAATAAGATATATTTATGTTTAAACAAAATTATAACAAATTAATATTAATTTTATAACATTAAAAAAATCATACATTTAAATAATATTGCATTTAAATTTAGAAATAATTTGTTTATTAAATATTAAATAATATTTATAGAATAATATTATATTATTAAATATAATATTATTAAACTATGTACATATCTATATTATAGTTTTGTAATATATATATATATATATATATATATATATATAATATATATATATATATATATATATATATATATATATATAATATATATATACATATATATATATATATAAAAATATATATATATATATATATATATATATATATATATATATATATATATATATATATATATAAAGTAAATTATCTTAAAGTTAATTAATTTAAATTTAGTATATCAATATTTTAAAATATATATAAGTGTAATAGATAAGTGAAATAAATTATAAATTTATTAACATCATATTTATCTACACATTATGTTTTTATTTAATAAGAAATTTTAATAAAAAATTAAAACTAATTTATAATAATAAACTAAAACTTTTTAATTTTTGAAAACATAATATATATACATTTTTTATGATTTATTATTAAAAACTAATTTATTTTAAAATAATACTTATTTATATATTAAGATAATTTTACATAGTTTTATAATTTATACATCTAAATGAGATACAATGACAAAAGAACAAGCTTGGCAAAGTGGTTAAAGCTTGCATTATGGGAGAAAGATTATGGGTTCAACTTTTACGCGAAGGTGAACGATACTCAACATTGATAACTCTCTAATTTTTTGAATTTCGCAAGAGAGTATCTGTCATACCCCAAAATTTGCCTGTTAATTTTTATGATAAATTGATTCATGCATGTCATTCATTTCACATTTGCATTCATTCATTAGCATACATTCTCATATAAATTATAAATTTTAATTTATTTATTATCTGATACAGATATAAAAAATAATAATGATTTTGGTTATCTGTATGATATAAATAAATTTTATATATATAAATAAAATAGTTTTAATTTAATGATAAATAAAAATAGATTTGAATTTTAATTGTATAATTAAAATTTTAAGTTAATTTTATTTGTTAAAGCTCATTAAATTATAATAACTATTTTTTATAATTTAGTGACTCATGTTCCATTTATTCATTATTTATAAATAGTATTTATTTAGTAATTCACGTTTTTTACTTAATAAAATTTATTTATAAGAGTAACATTTTTTAAAAGCCCATAAATTATAAAATAATTTTGGTTGATGTAAGTAAGAATAATTTTGACTTTTTTTTAAATGATAAAGTAAAAATAGAAATAGGTTTAAATTTTAATTCAATTATGTAACTAAAATTTAAATTAATTTTTATTTGTTAAAAGTCATTTAAATTATTCATTATTTATAATAATATTTGTATTTAATAAATATTTAGCAAGGTTAAACCCTAACTCTCCTAAAGTATAGGAAGGGATCCAAATATTTAACAAGGTTAAACCCTAAAGTATAGGAAGGGATCCAAATATTTAGCAAGGTTAAACCCTAAAGTATAGGAAGGGATCCAAATATTTAGCAAGGTTAAACCCTAATCCACATCATTATAAATATTTCATATGGCTGCAGTAATAGGGGGATACAGCAGAAGAAGATACACAAGGCAAGGCAGAAGCAAGAAGATTCACGGGCAGGGAAAAGAGAAGCAACCATCAAGCACTCATAGTTAAAAAATACTACGCATAAAAGAGACCCGCTAGGTCGACATATCTAGCCAAAAGTAAGGGCATCCCGGTGAACCAAAAGGGTTCGGGCAAAAATTAGGGATAAACATATAAAAATGTACACCCGACAAGTCGAAAACCTGAAAAGGCGGCTTGGGCAAAAAAGGGTATCCTGGTGGACTGAAAACCTGAAAAGACGGTCCAGGAAAAAATTAGGGATTAAAGCGTATGACTATGTCCCGTTCTCGGTCAGCTTCACCAAAGTTAAAGAGACTGAACAAGCCAATCACTTCTATCCGACAGCAAGAGATGAGATGCTTAAAGACATAATAGCAGTAGTAGAATTAAAATCAATAGGACTTTTTTTTTTCATAGCTGTTTTTTCTTTGCTTTCTTGACAATTTCCTCTTACTAGGATTTCTGTCTCCTTGTATTAAAATTGCTTGTTTATAGGCCCTCTTTCAAAATCAATACAATTTTATTTCCAAAAAGATACTTTTGTTTTACTTTCTCCGTTTTGTTTGCATAAACATCCATTGATTTAATTCGAATTAATATATGCATTTGAATATGATTGATGTTTACCGAAAATACATGCATAAAATAGAAATAGCAATTACTAAAAGACTTTAGGATCAAGGATAAGGTTTAACCATGCGTTCTAACAAATCCGATTGCAAATCCTATTCCCTAGCAAAACCAGTTATTCCCAGAAGAAATTGGCACTACTAGACAGACTGGTCATCTCTTTTATCCCTAGTCAGGTTCTGTTGAATATTTCTACCATCAGACAGAAATCAAATATCCCCAGCTAAGAAAGGGTCATCAATACAAATATCTCCAACCAGAATATCGGGATTTATTTTCCCATGGCAAAAATTTTCAGACGCATAATTCATTCATGCATCATTTCACAGCATATACATGCATGCAATGTTCGCATTTATTTTCAAGCGCATAAAACATCTCATGCATCATGACATGGCATGAGGCTAACTCTTTTTTTTCCAGGTTAATTATCCTCCTGATACAGTCAAAATAAAGATTCATTCAGACAGATATCTTTATCGATTACATTCAAGATTCAGATACATCTTTCAGATATAATCCATATGAATATTCATTCTGACAAGCATTCTGATATCCTCCTAATGATGGCATCTTTAAGCCCATCCCAGACATTTATTGCAAATACAACATATACAAATATTATCAGATATAGCCTAACGTACGGCTCATTCTGATTCAGCCTAACGTATTGTTCCTTCAACTGTTCCAATACAGTCTAGTGTATGGCCCATTTGGATATTCATCCCCTCAGATACTACCTAGCGTACGGGACATTCTGAAATGTAGTCTAGCGTATAACTACCCCTTTTATCATCAGATACAGCCTAATGGACGACTCATTCTGCTACTCAGATACGATCTAGCTTATGATCCATTCTGATCTTTTATCCTCAGATACAGCCTAATGGACGGCTCATTCTGCAACTCAGATACGGTCTAGTGTACGACCCAGTCTGGCTCTTCTCATCAGATACTACCTAGCGTACGATACATTCTGAAATGTAGTCAAGCGTACGACTACTTTTTATCGCCAGATACAGCCTAACGGACGGCTCATTCTACTACTCAGATACGATCTAGCATACGATCCAATCTGATCTTTATCTCTCTAGATACAGCCTAACGGACGGCTCACTCTGCTACTCAGATACGGTCTAGCGTATGACCCATTCTGATCCTTATCTCATCAGGTTCAGCTCACCCTAATATCACCTAATGGATGACTCATTATACGGTCTAGCGTACGACCCAGTGTGACACCCATGTCTTCAGATATGGTCTAATGTACGACGCACTCTGAAGCTCTCATCATCAAACTTTCTGGATGACATCTTTAAGCCCATCTCCATCAAGACTATCTTTTAATTAACAAGTGTAAATTTTCGGGGCATTCTAAGTGTTCAATAATCTTCCACCTCCAGATCACGAATGGCGTACATACCATTCTAATTCTCTCGGTTTAAGAATATTGAACAGGGGCAACTGTCATACCCCAAAATTTGCCTGTTAATTTTTATGATAAATTGATTCATGCATGACATTCATTTCACATTTGCATTCATTCATTAGCATACATTCTCATATAAATTATAAATTTTAATTTATTTATTATGTGATACAGATATAAAAAATAATAATGATTTTGGTTATCTGTATGATATAAATAAATTATATATATAAATAAAATAGTTTTAATTTAATGATAAATAAAAATAGATTTGAATTTTAATTGTATAATTAAAATTTTAATTAATTTTATTTGTTAAAGCTCATTAAATTATAATAACTATTTTTTATAATTTAGTGACTCATGTTCCATTTATTCATTATTTATAAATAGTATTTATTTAGTAATTCACGTTTTTTACTTAATAAAATTTATTTATAAGAGTAACATTTTTTAAAAGCCCATAAATTATAAAATAATTTTGGTTGATATAAGTAAGAATAATTTTGATTTTTTTTAAAATGATGAAAGTAAAAATAGAAATAGGTTTAAATTTTAATTCAATTATGTAACTAAAATTTAAATTATTTTTTATTTGTTAAAAGTCATTTAAATTATTCATTATTTATAATAATATTTGTATTTAATAAATATTTAGCAAGGTTAAACCCTAACTCTCCTAAAGTATAGGAAGGGATCCAAATATTTAGCAAGGTTAAATCTTAAAGTATAGGAAGGGATCCAAATATTTAGCAAGGTTAAACCCTAAAGTATAGGAAGGGATCCAAATATTTAGCAAGGTTAAACCCTAATCCACACCATTATAAATACTTCATATGACTGCAGCAAGAGGGGGATACAGCAGAAAAGAAGATACACAAGGCAAGACAGAAGCAAGAAGATTCACGGGCAGGGAAAAGAGAAGCAACCATCAAGCACTCATAGCCTGAATAAGAACATCACACATACAGTGAGCAAGCTAGAAGAATCAAATCCCCAGTAAGTGTTCATTAGGGAATTTGCATCCAGCATGATTACCTTGCAATACTCCTTAATTCATGCATGAATAATATTGGTTTAATATATATATTGAGATGATGTATTCATGGTTTGGTGGATGTTGATATTGCTTTATTCAAGTATGCATCTGTTCTTGATATGTCATAGCATGTTGGAGAAATTATGTTTGCATGATTAAAGAATTATATCTGCCATTTAATTATTATTATATGAGTGTTATTTCTAGCATGATTATGTTTATTTCACATGCTGTCATTACCTAATAATAATGATGATGATATAATGGTGATAATATAAATCCTTGGTTGTCTTTAACATGTATGTGTAAGGTTTGTTTTATCATTATCACTTGCAGTAAAGAGAACTAATACATGAGTAAAATAATATAAGCTTTTTGATTTGTGCATGACTATTTTTTTTGTTGCATGATGATTACATATGATCTTATTTTATGTGTGTGGTTTGATATAAGATGAAGTTACAAGTTTGTTATATTCATATGAAAGAAACAGCATGAGAAAAAATAAAGTAGTTTGCCGTAAGAGAGAAAGCTGTAACATGCATGGTGGTGTTGTGTCAAAATGGAAAAATCCATGTAGAATTAATATATTTTAATGAAGGCGAATAAATAATGAATGGACCAACATGGCTCGTTGGTAGCTCCCCCCTCACTGCAACGTAGATGTCGTTTTTCAGTGTTTTACTATGTTTACTCCCTTTCCACTATAATTAATTCACCATTATTTTTCTATTATTAAAATAAAACCCATTAATTAATTTTCTAATTAATATATTATATTATTTATTTAAACTAGGATATAATTTAATCTAGTTTATTAATTAAATTTTCATATATTACTTAATTAATTAAAATGGGCTAATAAAAATCTAATTATATTTTTTTTCCTCTTTTCTTTTAAAATTTCTATCAATTTAGTCTAAGTTTTTCCATAAATTCATAAAAAAAAGTTTCTATTATTATAGACTAAAAATATTCTTAATTCATTCTTAAATTTAGTTTATTTATTTCATTTGTCATGAACTTTCTATGTAATAGATTTTATTAGGATTTTTTTTTTATTTCTTTCTTTTTAGTTTAATTAGGTTTTATTATTGTGTATGCCCTTTTAATTTTGTACTCGTTAATTAAGATTTAGATATTTTATATCCCCTTTTAAATTATGTACCCCCATCCCGAAGCCATGTAATAACGTAGTCTTATTTTCCGCACTTTAATTTTTCCATACTGTGAATATAACTGTCTAGATGTATGCTAATAGGATTGCATGGAAAGATAAATAATCGAACTTAGATAAATTAATTCAAGATAATATATCATTTCCACACTTGCACCTCTAGGGTAACCCTCTCTTTGTTGCCTTACGATATTACGGTCATGTCCCGCGAATGTGGGGATACCCTTAGCAAAGACCCTTTCGATTAAATCATCATCATCCCTAAACAGATAAGTCATAGTCCCTTCGATCAAAAGGTCAATGTCCCTACAAGATAAATCATAGTCCCTCGAACGTTGCCTTCGAATATATGACCTTGTCCCTCGAACGTTGCCTTCGAATATATGACTTTGTCCCTCGATGACCCTTCGTTGTAGCCTACGATTAAATGATGATCGTCCCTTCGAATGCTAAGGTATCCTTACAAATGTTGCCTTCAATGGCCAATCGATGACCCCACGATGTCCCTTTACATCCAAAGGATAAGACTACTTACTTCTCAATAGTAAGGACAATTTTACCCTTCTAAGGATAGGAAATACCTATAAAGACCTTAGTTAGGTATAACTCTTAAATACTTGCTCACAGCTTAAAATACTTTTCACACCTCACACTTTTCAAAACATCTTTTAGAAAATCACCACTTGGTATACATTCGCACCAGAATCATCGTCGAGTTATATTTTTCTAAACATCTTTCAAAATCAAACGAGATAAACACTTTGTATACATTCGTACAAGAATCATTACAAAGTTAAACTCTCCTTTCAAAATATTTTCTAAATACACCACATTTCTCAAACACTTTCTCAAACAAGGAAAACATAAGTGAGTTAAACAATTAAGAGCCCATGGATAACCATGGATACAAAGGGTGCTAACACCTTCCCTTTGTATAATGTACCTCCCAAACTCAAAATCTAATCAAGGTCTTTCCTGTTCTTTTCCGCCTTTCCTTATTGGATAAAAGAAAAGTCGGTGGCGACTCTTGCTATCCGCAACATTGCTTTTCAAAGCAAAAACACAAAGTCAGTTCACCGTATCACAGAACTGGCGACTCTACTGGGGAATCTTAAAAAGAGAGGTTACCTTAAAGATAAGATCACTTATGTTTTCGAATTGTTTCTTTGTCTGATTTACTTTTAAGGGATTGTTTGGGTATTCTATGCTTGAGTGAAAGATCCTACACCTGGATCTAGTGTACCTTAGGTAAGTAGTAAGAGATCATCGCGATTGTCCGGCGTATACTGGAATGGTTAAAATGATGGCTACGGTTAATGTGACACTTTGGATGTCCTGATGTTCCTCATGTTTACTTGAGGAAAAATTTGGCGTCTGCGTGGTGTCATCAAAGCATTAACCAGACCTTTAGAACCCTAATTGACTCATCCTAGCCATTAGAAAGTAGTGAGATAACTGACTTCGGTTCCGACTGGGGTTGGTTGATACTCGATACTACACTCTTTGAGATTGGACTTGAGGGAAATTTTGGTCAAGCGCTTGGTGTTGCACTGAAGTGGACTTAAGGAAAGGTCAATGATTTGAGATCCTTCTAGAACCCGGTTACTATTCTAGGACAGGTTGAACCAACCAAACTTCAGTGGGGAGGGTACTTACCTATGGAACTCATGCAAGCCTTAAAACCTAGGAATGATTGTGGTGTGACTTGTTTGTGCTTGTTACTTACTTAACATCATAACATCATAACATCATGACATCATGGAATTGTACTAACCATTTCGAGGACTTAGGGATTTAACTTTGCTCTGTTTTGTAGGGCTATGGCTTCCTGGAAGACCATCCGGATCAATTTTGTAGCAACCTCTCCTCAACTCAAAGATTTAGTGTAGGAACTTCCCGATCATGCTCAGTTCATCAAGAAACATGGTTATCCCCTCAATTTAGTTACCACCGGTTTCAAGGAAGATATGATGAGAGTTCTATTCCAGTTCTTCGATCCTAAACATCATTGCTTCACCTTCCCAGATTATCAGTTGGTACCCACATTAGAAGAATTTTCCAGGTTGCTTGGGATACCTATCCTTGATCAAACACCTTTCAGTGGTTTAGAAAAGATTCCGAGGTCTGAAGAGGTTGCCGCGGCTTTACACATGACAAAGTCCGACATTGAAACTAATTGGGTAACAAGAAGTGAAGTTAAGGGTTTACTTGCCAAATTTCTGATAAATAAGGCCCAAGAATTCCTAAAAGCTATGAGTGTCCACGCTTTCGAAGATGTTCTAGCATTACTAATCTATGGTTTGGTGCTATTTCCTAATCCGGATCAATTCATAGACATGAATGCTGTTAAGATATTTCTCACTCATAACCCTGTGCCCACCTTGCTTGGAGTCATTTTGCATTCCCTTCACACTCGTACTATGAAAAGGCAAGGGACTCTCATGTGCTGCGTACCTTTATTATCTAGGTGGTTTATTTCGCACCTTCCTCAATCAGTCTTGAAGAATGAGCAAAATTTGAAATGGTCTCAAAGGATAATGTCGCTCTCCCATTCAGACATCCATTGGTGTCCCCAACCCAAAGAAAATGTTATCATCATTGACCGTTGTGGAGAATTCTCTAACGTACCACTCCTGGGGATAAGAGGAGGTATTACTTATAATCCTGCTTTAGCCCTACGTCAGTTTGGTTATGCTCGAAGAGATGGTCCACATGAAATAATTATCCAAGGCAATGTGTTTGACTATGACAACGATTCTCAAGGTCTCCGTCAAAGGTTTGTACGAGATTGGGGCATGGTGAAAAGAAGTACTTTAGGACAGAAAAACTCTATTCCTATGGAACCTTATCTCAGATGGGTACGCGCCAGAGCTCGTGAGCTTATCATGCCATATCTTGCAATCGGACCTCTGATTGTTGAACCAAAAGTTGAAGGAGGTACCCCTCAGATCATTCCTTATCCAGATATGCCTACCAATGTTGAAGAATTGAAGAAATCTTGGATCCAGTTGAGAGAGGAAAGGGATACTTTTGAAGCTCACTTTTGTGCTGAAAGGAAGAAAGTATTAGAGCTCACCAGCCAGCTTAATGAGGAACGAAGTCTCAATGCATATCTCCGCCTAAAAAGAAGTCGTCCCTGGGAGACTTGAGCTTTCATTTTTTCTTGTAATGAACATTGATTAAAGAAATTATTAATAAAAGTTCCCCTTTTTGGTGGTTTACGCAAAGTTAAATTCCAAAAGTCCTTGAAAACATTTCATACATTGCATAGCATAACATAACATTGCATAACAGGTACTCTAAAGGATCAATGTTCTCACGGTCTTCCTCTCAAACAGAAAAATGGCCCTCGAACAAACTGTCAAGGATCTCCAGGCTCAGAATGCTCAATTCCAGGAGATGATCTTGAACTTATCCAAGGTCCAAGAGGAACTGAAGACTCTATTGCTCGAGAAGAAGAAAGACAAGAAATTTGTGAGTTACATTAACCCGGGAAGAAGGCTTAAAGGACAAGCTCCAGGAGTCAAGATTGGAATTCCGAAGGATAAAGAAGATGAGACAGAAAATGATTCGGAAGATGAGAATGCTGATCCCTTCAACCCTGAGGACGACTATGAAAATTATGAAAATGAACAGTACTCTTCGAAAGATGATAAATATAAGTTGCTGGAAGAACGTATGCTAGCTATGGAGGGTCAGAAGGCGCCCGATCTGGATTTCGAAAGCTTAGGTCTGGTCTTTGATGTGGTCATTCCTCACAAATTCAAGGTCCCCGCTTTCACTAAGTATGATGGTGCGTCTTGTCCTCAGATGCATCTGAGAGCTTATGTGAGAAAGATCCAGCCGTATACCACTGATAGGAAGCTATGGATCCATTTCTTCCAAGAGAGTCTGTCTGGCACACAGTTAGAGTGGTATTATCAGCTCGAGAGCTCTAACATCCGCACCTGGACTGATTTAGCAACAACTTTCTACAAGCACTACCAGTATAATTCTGAATTAGCGCCTACTCGGCTACAAGCGTGTGACGACCGTCACAGGCAACGTGAGTGTGACGACCGTCATGTGCGTGTTACGACCGTCACGCATGTGAGTGTGACGACCGTCATGTGCGTGTTACGACCGTCACGCATGTGAGTGTGACGACCGTCATGTGCGTGTTACGACCGTCACGCATTCAGTTTGTTACGCCTGTTACGCTCGTCACACGAGCTTCACGCGGCCAAACTAATAGAACTTTGAAACAGTCTACGGACCTCTTCCAAAAAGCCCTAAATTCACAACTCCTTGACGACACAACCCTTGCGCCGTCACCAACCCTAATGCGCCAATTTCAGACCGTCAAACACACCTCGATTGTTGATTCAGTATGATTGATCAACATGTCATTGCTTCACCATACTAATGTCGGATTCCGAAGCAAATGACCATTGATCGCTCAAAGGAAAACAATCATTTAGTGTTCGAATGAACGAAACAGAAACAGTATATCACATATACCGTATTTTGCATTAGGATTACTTATATCATATATAAGTTGATCGGTCTCAATTGCGTAACCTATGGACGATCGATGTATCGCTGCTTCACCATACTAATGTCGGATTCCGAAGCATAGTCAACATCAATCATCCAACTCGTACACTCATGATGCCAAATTTAATTACTCATTTAATTAATTGATTCATTCTGTCTTTTAATCATATTAATACAGAAAATAAACAGCTATCCGAGTCATGGTTTCGTAAGTGGCTCTGATACCACTGAAGGAGAATTGCGGTCCAAAACGCAGCGGAAATTAAAATTTTCTCCTTTAGAGATCCTTACGAATGGTCATGATCAGTGATAGAATATTTACCTCTTGTGACGACTGAAACCTTTGGTGCAGATCTCTTGTGACAATCAAAACCTTTGATGCAGATCCACGGAGCGATCACGAACGTTGAACGATGACAACGTCTCTACTCAGTCCACACGAACGGGTTCCTTCAATCTCAGTGCTAGCTGGTACGAATGAAGGCTTTGAGTGAGAGAGAGAGAGTGAGAAAACGAAAAGAATGCAACCGTAAATTTTTGCTTCTGCACAAGGGTTCTATTTATAGAACCACTTGTGTGGGCTTCAAGCTAAAAGCCCACTTAAGTGTATTTTGGCCCATATCTTATAATATGCCCAAAATCACTTAAGCTCATGGTACCTTACCATATTTCGTATTCTACTCAAGTACATCGTACCTTACGATGTTCTATAACTCACTTAAGGGCACCGTACCTTACGGTATTCCTTAGTTACTCTATCTCTCATCAATCCGTCCTTTGTGTGTGACCCTGTAGGTTTTCGTGACGTTGGCAATTATATTAAATCACGCATTTAACATAATAAACAGTGAGCGGTATCTAGCAACACATCACTGCTACCCAAGACACGAAAATGTCATGTGATATGACAATTCCTTCTGTGATAATACTTATGTGTATAATTACCCTTTTGCCCTTATATCTATATTGAACACAAGGTATAGACCGTGTCACCCTTGTCCAGTTCAATATTGGGCCCATAGACATTTATCCTGTTACGCAGGATGGGCAAATTCCATCTAGGACACTCATGTCCCTCAGCATGCTTTGTGGAGTACCCATCAACTGTCTTTATGGTTATCCAGTTACGGACAACGTTGGATCAGCAATAAAGCACTCGACTCTACATCTAGGATCCATAGTGGTTTCAGGTCGAAGAGTGGTATACACTATTATCACCATGAGAATGACTTATGACACTTTGCATAACTTTCTATATAGTATTCTCATAGTGGGTCAATCCGGTATAAATATTACTCCTAATATTCATACCTATGTTTAAGACTTGATAACTCTTTATCCATGATCCATGAGATGTGATCATCAGTCTACAAACATAATAGTCTTAATGCTTTAATGTTATCCCACTTCACACTAAAGCTCGACTACGGATACTTTAGAAATAGTGTCCTTATGTTTAATGTGTTCTCATGATTAAGTCACACTTAATACATTAAACGGACTATCTATTCCAGGGACTTTATTAATCAACCATAATAAAGAGAATGCCTTTTATTATTCGATACAAGTACCAAAATGTATTGGCCTCTAGGGCTTACACCAACAGCTTTCACTAAGTATGATGGTGCGTCTTGTCCTCAGATGCATCTGAGAGCTTATGTGAGAAAGATCCAGCCGTATACCACTGATAGGAAGCTATGGATCCATTTCTTCCAAGAGAGTCTGTCTGGCACACAGTTAGAGTGGTATTATCAGCTCGAGAGCTCTAACATCCGCACCTGGACTGATTTAGCGACAACTTTCTACAAGCACTACCAGTATAATTCCGAATTAGCGCCTACTCGGCTACAACTGCAGAATATGACTATGGGCTCTAAAGAAAGCTTCAAAGAATATGCTCAAAAATGGAGAGACTTGGCTGGTAGAGTCAAACCCCCTATGACTGATCGAGAATTAGTGGACATGTTCATGGGTACACTGACTGGCCCATTCTACAGCCATCTATTGGGAAGTTCCTCATCGGGTTTCACTGAACTTATATTGACGGGTGAACGTGTTGAAAGCGACATTTGAAGTGGAAAGATACAGGCGGATACCTCTGCAAGCACCAAAAAGTCCTATCAGGGGAAGAATGAATCAAATGCTGTGTACGGTCAAAGGGGTCATAACAAGAAAAATCGTGACCATACTGTTGGAGCAGTTACGATTGCAGCACCGTCATCTCAAAACTTCCAACACAGACAAGACAGGCCAAGAAGGCAGTTTACCAAGATCAATATGACTTTAGCACAAGCACTGCAGGGTATGCTAAAAGCAAATTTAATTACCCTCAGAGATCCTCCTGCAAATCCCAAACTACTTCTCCTCGTTATAATCCCAATGCCAGGTGTGCATATCACTCCGATAGCCCCGGGCATGATACAAACGATTGTTGGTTGTTGAAGAATAAGATTCAGGATATGATCGACGTTGGAGAAATTGAATTTGATCCTCCAGAGACTCCTAATGTCATCACTGCTCCTATGCCTAATCATGACAAGACTGTTAATGCCGTGGATGACAATTCTCACATTACTAATGTAGCTGACTTAGCATCTCCTCTCCTGATCATCAAGAAGAATTTATTGCAAGCTGGTTTATTTCCAGGTTGTGCTGAAAATTGCGATCTCTGTATACTCCGACCCAATGATTGCTTGAAGTTGAGGAATGGTATTCAACGGCTGATGGATGATCGTATAATTCTCTTTGAAAAGATTCCTAAGGTGGAAAACCCTATTGAAGAAATATCTGTGATTGCTAGGTCCAAAGTTCCAATGAAGATTACCGCTACTAGAGTGCCTGTGAAGATTACTGCTGAGCCCAAGGTAGCTCCCCTAATTATTACTGCACCTGGCCCAGTACCGTATTCCTCAAGCAAAGCCATTCCGTGGAATTATGGAGGTGATGTTTACATCCACGGCATAAAGCAAGATGATGATTCTGCTAATCCTAATGACGTTGACATTGTTGGGACTAGTAAAATTACTCGAAGTGGAAGGATCTTCTCTCCAGAAATCTCACCTCCCGCCCCTGAAACTCGAGGAAAGGGACCAGTAATCAATCCTTCTCAGTCAAAGACACCAGTCGAAGTTACTACCGAAGATGTTGCCAAGCAGGAAATGGAAGAAATGCTGAAAATCATCCGTAAGAGTGATTTTGATGTGGTAGAACAGCTGGGGCATACTCCGTCTAAAATTTCAATGTTATCCTTGTTGTTATCTTCTGAATCTCATGCCAATGCGTTGATAAAATTCTTGAAGACCGCTCATGTACCTCAGGAGACATCTGTCGATCAGTTAGAAAATTATGTTGCTAACTTGGCTGTTGATAATGGCATAGGCTTTTCTGATGCTGACCTGACACCAGCAGGAAAGAATCACAATAAAGCTCTGCATATCTCCATTGAGTGTAAGGGGATCACCTTGTCTCATGTGTTGATCGACAATGGCTCTTCTTTGAATGTGCTACCGAAAGTTGTGCTCGATAAGCTTGACTGTAAAAGCATTAAACTGAAACCTAGTGATGTTGTGGTGCGTGCTTACGATGGTGCGAATAGTGTTGTCCATGGTGAAGTGGTTCTCCCTATCAAGATAGGACCTCAAGTCTTCAGCACTACCTGTTATGTAATGAACATTCGTCCTGCCTATTCCTGCTTGCTGGGACGCCCTTGGATCCATGGGGCAAGTGATGTAGCTTCGTCTCTCCATCAAAAGCTGAGGTATCCAATAGAGGGCAAGATTGTCATTGTGTGTGGAGAAGAATGATATATTGTCAGTAGTGTGCATACCTTCAGATACGTCGAGATGGATGGTGAATTCTTTGAGACTCCTTCTCAGTCATTTGAAGTAGTTCCTCCGACCAGTCCTGTCCTTAAGCCAACTTCCCGTGTGCCCAAGGTTATTCGTGCTCCTCCTGCTATGATTTCTCTGAAAGATGCTCAAGCCGTGGTTGAAGATGGTGGTCGTACTGGCTGGGGTCAACTGATCGATGTACCGTACAAGTTTGATAAATTTGGCCTGGGGTTTAGCTCTGAAAAGATAGTCGAAGATCAGACTAATGCTGTAGAAGATGCTGATAGCGATTGCAACTTGGATAGCTGGATTTTCCCAACAATTGGTGACAGACTCAATAATTGGAAGGCTGAAGACACTATCCCGATTTCCTTTAGTCAGGAGTAATTGTTATTGCTTATTTTAGTGTTTCAAATTTTGTAATTTTTATTATGAACAATTGAACTTCTTAAAGCATTATGTCTATGCCCGGGGCACAATAGCTAATTTGTTAAGGGTTTTGTCATTTTCATAAGCATACTCACATTCAATGAATCAATGGACTTTTTGCATTCAAATATTGCACTCTCTATCTTTCCTACCATCTTTCAAATAAGCTATGTTTTCTTACACACACTCACGTAACAAATTGCAGATCCATATCCACTCTGGATCCTGTTGATAATAATTCTGCTACTGTTAATTATGGCTTTAAAAATCCGATCTACCAAGCCGAGGATGGAAGTGAGGAAGATTGCGAAGTGCCTGGAGAGCTTGCCAGACTGTTACTGCAAGAAGAAAAGACTATACAGCCGCATGAGGAATCAATTGAAATTGTAAATCTCGGCACTGAAGTAGACAAGAAAGAAGTCAAAATAGGAGCAGGCTTGGAAAACAGTGTCAAAGAAAGATTGATTCAGATGTTACATGACTATGTAGAGATTTTTGCTTGGTCTTATGAAGACATGCCAGGACTGGATACTGATATAGTAGTACATCGTTTGCCGATGAAGGAAGATTGTCATCCTGTTAAGCAAAAGGTTCGTCGCATGCGTCCTGAAATGTCTGAGAAAATCAAAGCCGAGGTTATGAAACAATTTAATGCAGGTTTTCTAGCTGTTACTTCTTATCCTCAATGGGTTGCTAATGTGGTATCGGTGCCAAAGAAGGATGGTAAGGTGCGAATGTGTGTAGATTATAGAGATTTGAATAAAGCAAGTCCCAAAGATGACTTTCCACTTCCGCACATTGATGTTCTGGTAGATAACACCGCTCAACACAAGGTATTCTCATTCATGGATGGATTCTCAGGTTATAACCAGATTAAGATGGCACCTGAAGACATGGAGAAAACTACGTTTGTGACGTAATGGGGCACTTTCTGTTACAAAGTAATGCCATTCGGTTTAAAGAATGCAGGGGCAACATACCAGCGTGCTATGGTGGTTTTGTTCCATGATATGATCCATCATGAAATAGAGGTATATGTGGATGACATGATAGCCAGATCTCATACTGAAGAAGAACATCTCGATCATTTATACAAACTGTTTGAGAGGTTGAAGAAATACAAGTTGAGATTGAACCCGAACAAATGCACCTTTGGAGTAAGATCCGGTAAACTCTTGGGCTTTATTGTCAGTGGTAAAGGAATTGAGGTTGACCCGGCTAAGGTGAGAGCTATTCAAGAAATGCCAGTTCCCCGTATAGATAAAGAAGTCAGAGGTTTCTTGGGACGCTTGAATTACATTGCCCGATTTATCTCCCATTTGACTGCTACTTGCAAACCCATCTTCAAATTACTGAGGAAAAATCAAGAGATAATATGGAATGATGAATGTCAAGAAGCTTTTGACAAAATCAAGAAGTATCTCCAAGAACCTTCAATTCTGATGCCACCAGTTGAAGGAAGACCTCTAATCATGTATTTGACCGTGTTAGAAAATTCAATGGGGTGTGTGTTGGGGCAACATGACGAGTCTGGTCGAAAAGAGCATGCAATATACTACCTTAGCAAAAAGTTTACCGACTGTGAAACAAGATACTCACTGCTTGAGAAAACTTGTTGTGCTTTGGCTTGGGCTGCTCGCCGACTAAGACAGTATATGTTGAATCATACCACTTTATTGATTTCTAAGATGGATCCTATCAAATATATATTTGAGAAACCTGCTCTCTCCGGAAGAATAGCAAGATGGCAGATGATTTTAACGGAGTATGATATCCAGTATACTACCAAGAAAGCAATCAAAGGAAGCGTGTTAGCTGATCATTTGGCTCATCAAGCAGTTGATGATTACCAATCTATGAATTTTGAGTTCCCTGATGAGGATGTTATGTTTGTTACTGATTATGAAGAACCTGGACCGGATGAAGGACCCGAACTAGGATCCCGATGGACTATGGTTTTTGATGGATCTTCTAATGCATTGGGCAATAGTGTTGGTGTTGTAATTATTTTTCCCAAGGGTTGCCATACGCCTTTCACTGCTAGACTATGTTTTGATTGTACCAATAATATGGCTGAGTATGAAGCATGTATTTTGGGACTCAGAGATGCTATAGACCTGAGAATGAAGTTTTTGAGTGTGTACGGAGACTCAGCCTTAGTAATCAGTCAAATGAAAGGAGAATGGGACACTAAACATCTGAATCTCATCCCTTATCGAGAGCGGGTGTTGACATTAATCCCATACTTTGAAGAGATTACATTCGAACATATTCCACGAGAAGAGAATCAGTTGGCAGACGCATTGGCTACCATGTCATCTATGTTCAGAGTCAGATGGGACAATGAAGCTCCCATGATCACCATTGAACGATTAGATGAACCAACATATTGTTATGAACTTAATGCTGATGAAGTAGAAGAGAAACCTTGGTTCCACGAAGTAAAAAGATATTTAGAAACTTAGGAATACCCTGAAGGGGCATCCATCAATGACAGAAAATTTATGAGGAAGTTCTCCACTAAATTCTTTTTGAGTAATGGAGTATTATACAAACGTAATCATGATTCGACTTTGCTTCGCTGTGTGGATAAAAAGGAAGCTTGAAAAGATTATGGAAGACATGCATGACGGTATTTTTGGGACTCATTCTAGTGGACATACGATGGCCAAGAAGATTCTGAGATCAGGGTATTATTGGTCTACCATGGACGCTGATTTCCACCATCACTCCAGAACTTGTCACAAGTGCCAGATCTATGCGGACAAAGTACATATACCTCCTGCTCCATTGAACGTGTTGACAGCCTCTTGGCCCTTTGCAATGTGGGGCATTGATATGATTGGAGAGATTAAACCTACTGCTTCTAATGGACATCGTTTCATTCTTGTTGCTATTGATTACTTTACGAAGTGGGTAAAGGCAACCTCATTTGCTTCTGTCACCAAGAATGTGGTGGCACGGTTCATCAAGAATAGTCTTATTTGTTGGTATGGCATCCCTGAAAGAGTTATCATTCATAATGGTACTAATTTGAACAACAAGATGATTACTGAACTCTGCATGCAGTTCAAAATAAAACACCATAACTCTTCTCCGTACCAGCCAAAGATGAATGGCGCCGTAGAAGCTGCTAATAAGAATATTAAGAAGATTATACAAAAGATGACAGTAACATACAAAGACTGGCATGAGATGTTACCATTTGCTCTTCATGGTTATCGCACTTCAGTACGCACTTCGACATGGGCAACTCCTTTCTCTTTAGTCTACGGAATGGAAGCCGTTTTACCAGTGGAAGTTCAGATTCCCTCTCTAAGAATTATGAAAGATGCAGGCTTAGATGAAGATGAATGGATTCAGACTCGACTCGATCAGATAAATTTGATTGATGAAAAGAGACTTGCGGTTGTTTGTCATGGACAGATATATCAGAAGCGCATGACTGTTAGATGCCCAAAAGTGCTTATTTGAGCTATCATATGTGGGCATCTTTCACTCTATTTCCTTGCTAATGTGTTCAAAACCACCTTTGTTTCAGATGAAATGTAATTAAACGATAAACGATCTTGGTACCTTTGATTTGTGTGTTATTGTGCAGGAAGAAGGCATGAAATAATTGAAAATGTAGACACAAGAAAGTTGGCAAAGGAACCAAAGAAATCAAGCATTCATCAGCCTGTTCGCTAGGCGAGGGCTGTGGCGAAGCACTCGCTAGGCGAGCGCCCAGCGAAAAGCTCCAGTAAAATATCAATAAATTCGCTAGGCGAGCTGCTAGCGAAGGTGGTAGCGAGTTCGTTCAGTTTTGATGAAAAGCGCAGCCAGCACTCACTCGCTAGGCGAGGCTCTAGCGAGTTCCCAGCGAGCATTCCAGTAGCCAAACCTTTCAACCTCGCTGGGGCGAAGGTTGAAGCGTGCCCTTCGCTAGGCGAAGGTTTTGTTCGCTAGGCGAACATGACAGTCTAAGATAGACTGTGTCTCTGGGCGCAGGTGCCTCTTGTGCCTCAATTAGACCCTCGCTAGGCGAGCCATTCTGCTCGCCTAGCGAGCATGACAACCCAGTACTGCTCTATAAGTAGCAAGTGCCACTTTTGAGAGCCATACCTTAGTTTTACCTAATTTTTCCACTTTTGTACTTTCTTAGAGATATTTTCCAGCATTGTTCTTAGGATCTTTTATGCCCTAGATTTCATTTCTCTTCATCTTGTAACCATCTTCTACAAAAAGAAGGTGGATTCCCATCCAATATCGATTATCCGACTTGGATGTTGATCAACCTTCTTCCGAAACTTGCCGACCAAGCTACCATGAAAATGAGTAGCTAAGTCATCCATTTGTCAAGGTTAGATGTAGGTGATTACTAGCTTTGTGTGTAAATGTAAGGATCTTCATGTGTAAACTCTTTAATGGTGAATATATGATGAAAACTTTGTTTCTATTTAAAACTCTTTGTGTTGGTTTATGATCGAGAGATGTTTACCAACTCTTGACCTAGGTTTTCATCCAATCTTGTTTGTTAGCTAGAGATAGTAATGAATGATTTTGTTCACCATAAGGTTGAACCAAAAAGTTGTCATTTTGATAGATTGTGTTCGAGAGAAACAATGGATCAAAATGGGAAAACTCACAATGTGTGTTCGAGAGAAACATATTGGGAGGACTTTGTGAAATGATTTATCATCTAAAGGAGTTTATAAGATTGTTAACCGAACAAATACATGCAAAGTGATCATCGAACCCTAACTTTGGCAATATTTCTCATTTATTCAAACCATAACTTTTACCGCAATATATTACCTTTTTATGCAAGATAACGTGACAACCAACCAAAACCTTATTGTTACATTGAGCTAAGATTAATACAACCATCGAACGGCGGTGATATCTTACAATCCCTGTGGATACGATAACAAAAACCCGACACTTAAAATTACAACCAACAAAATGGCGCCGTTGCCGGGGATTGTAAATTGATATTGCGAGCATCGCAATGGTTGTTTAAGTTTTAGCTTGTGAATTTTTGACTTGTGCTTGTAATTTGTTTGGTTTAGTGTGCAACTTACGTTTTATGCGAGGGCAAATCCCTGTGGATGAACTTCTTTTTGATCCCGAGATCGAGAGAACCGCAAGGAGGCTCAATAGCAAAACGAGACGTAGGAGGCAACATGCTAGACAACGCCAAGAGCAAGGAGAAAGTTCTTCGACCACAAATCCACCACCATTCATACCAAACATGGAGCAACCACCACCACCACCTATTTCTACTCCATGCATAAACAGTCCAAGGAACACCGCTCAGTTTGCCAACCACACAGGAAGGCAAGCTGAGATGAAAACGGGAACTCTAAATTTATTATATGGAAGTTCATTCACCGGAATGGACCATGAAGACCCATTTGCTTTTCTCACAAAATTTTATGAGATAGCATTGGCTGCCGGAGTGGATCAGGCTCAGGAGCTTCCGTTGTTCAGACGATTATTTCCCCACGTTTTGCTCGGTAAAGCAAAGGATTGGTACCTAGACCAAACACCAGCCGTAATGACAGACTGGAACGTGTTAGAAGAGAAATTCATCGAAAGATTTTTCTCCCATAACCGATTCATGGAATCCAAGACGGCCATCTCGGTGTTTTCACAAGGAACCAGTGAATCATTAAATGAAGCGTGGGAAAGATTCAAGTCCATGCTTCGGAAATGTAAAGGGCATGGATTTGATGAATTGACTCAAATCCATATCTTCAAAAATGGACTTCAACCAAACTGCAAGACGTTGTTGGATGCGACCTCGGGTGGTTCTTTATTGTCAAAAAGTGCCGAGGAAGCCACAAACATCATAAATCGAATGGCTTTAAATGATCTTCAGAGTCAAAGTCGAGGAAACTCTTTGAAGAAGTCGGGAGTGCTTGAGCTAGGGACGAACGATGCCATCCTTGCCCAAAACAAGCTCATCTCACAACAAGTGGAACTCTTAACGCAACAAATCAAAGAGTTAAGAGAACCGTCAAAAGCTAAACAAATAGCTTGTTGTGAACTTTGTAAAGGTGAACATGACACCGGATTTTGTCCACCTCCCGGTTTTGACGAAGTAAAATACATGGCCAATCAACGGGACCATCAACCGAGACAACAACAACAACAACAACCTTATCAACCGCACCCTCAAAATCAACAACAATTCCAAGGGAACCAAGGGTTCCAACCTAGAAGCAACTATTATCATAACCAAGGTTATGGAGGTGGTTCTTCTAGCCGTCAAAACCCTCCCCAAAATCCGTATCAATCTCAACAACCGCCGGTCGTCAATTCTAAGTTAGAAGAGACATTGACGCAATTCATGCAAATGTCAATGGCCAATCAAAAGAGCAATGACGCGGCTATAAAAAATCTCGAGACTCAAGTTGGGCAACTTGCCAAGCAACTCGCGGAACAACAAACCGGTCCTTCCTTTTCGGCAAACACGCAAACAAATCCTAAGGAGCATTGTAAGGCGATCATGAAGAGAAGTGGGAGGGAGTTGGGAAGTGAGAATAAAAAAAGAGTTGAGAGTGAACAAAGAGAGAAAGAGAAAGAAATTGAGGAGGAAATATTGGAGGAAAATGTTGATGGTGAAGTAGGAGAGTGGAGTGAGGGTGAAGAAGTTGAAAAGAATAAAAATAATGGTGAAGTTGAAAAGAAAAAAGGTGTGGAGATTGAGAAAAATACAAGTGATGAGGTAATAAGGGAGGTAGTGAAAAAGCCTAGATGGAAGAGTGCTAGAGTTGCAAAGAGAAAGGAGGTAGTGAGCGCTACTCCAATCCAAAACCTTCCTTATCCTCATGCTCCGTCCAAAAGGGAGAATGAACGGCATTACGCCCGGTTCATGGATATTTTTAAACAGTTGCAAATCAACATTCCGTTTGCCGAAGCCTTGGAGCAAATGCCCAAGTATGCCAAATTCATGAAGGACATACTAACAAAAAAGCGGAGGTATACGGAACCGGAGACCATCGTCCTTGATGCGAGCTGTAGTGCCATTATTCAAAGGACGCTTCCTAAGAAAGAGGTTGATCCGGGAAGAGTTACATTGCCGGTTAAAATTGGTGACGTCTATGTCGGGAAAGGACTTATTGACTTGGGGTCAAGCATTAATCTTATACCTTTGTCAATTATCAAGAGACTTGGCAACATTGAGATTAAGTCCATCCGAATGACGTTGCAATTGGCGGATAAGTCGACGACCCATCCTCATGGCGTAGCCCAAGATGTTTTGGTGAAGGTCGACAAATTCTTTTTCCCGGTCGATTTTATTGTTATTGATATGGAGGAAGATGATGATGCTCCACTCATCTTGGGTCGACCGTTCATGAAGACCGCGCGAATGATGATAGATGTTGATGACGGTTTAATGAAGGTGAGAGTTCAAAATGAGGAAGTTACATTCGATCTATTCGAGGCAATGAAGCATTCAAAAGATAGAAATGATAGCTTTCGCATCGATGTGATCGAAGACGCTATTTTGGAAGTTTCAAAGCATATTCATGAGATATCTCCTATGGAGTTAGCTCTTGACGACTCATTGGAGGTTTTCACTGTTGAAGAAGAGCTAGCTCTTGAGGAATGCTTAAAGGAACTTGATAGTTTAGACGACCTACAACCATGGGAAGTAGAGGAGGAAAACTTGAAGAAAGAGGTTATTGACGAAAAAGCGCCAATTGAATTGAAAGTGCTACCCTCTACTTTGAAATATGTATTCCTTGATGAGACCGAGGCAAAGCCGGTCATCATAAGCAACCTTTTGACAAATGAAGAAGAAGCTCGTCTAATCATTGTGCTAAAAACAAATCAAGAAGCCATGGGTTGGACTCTTTCCGATCTAAAAGGAATTAGTCCATCCTATTGTATGCACAAGATTTTGATGGAGGAGGATTTTAAGCCGGTGGCTCAACCACAACGCCGATTAAATCCTACCATGAAGGAGGTTGTTCGAAAGGAAGTGGTAAAGCTATTGGATGCGGGGATGATTTACCCGATCTCGGATAGTCCATGGGTTAGTCTCGTGCACGTGGTTCCGAAGAAGGGGGGGATTACCGTGATCCGGAATGACAAGGATGAATTGATCCCCACTAAAGTTGCAACGGGGTGGAGAATGTGTATTGATTATAGGCGGTTGAATACCGCGACTCGAAAGGACCATTTTCCACTCCCATTCATGGATCAAATGCTCGAAAGACTCTCGGGCCAACAATACTATTGTTTTTTGGACGGCTACTCCGGGTACAACCAAATTGCGGTTGACCCGGCCGATCATGAGAAGACGGCTTTCACGTGTCCGTTTGGAGTGTTCGCATACCGAAAAATGCCCTTTGGGCTGTGCAATGCACCGGCGACTTTCCAACGATGTGTGCAAGCCATTTTTGCCGATCTGATAGAGAAAACAATGGAAGTCTTCATGGATGACTTCTCGGTATTTGGTGGATCTTTTAGTCTATGCTTGGCGAACTTGAAAACGGTGTTGGAGAGATGTGTGAAGACCAATTTGGTGCTTAATTGGGAAAAGTGTCACTTCATGGTGACCGAGGGGATCGTGCTAGGCCACAAAGTCTCTAGAAGGGGGCTTGAAGTGGATAGAGCTAAGGTTGAAGTGATAGAAAAATTACCTCCTCCGGTGAATGTGAAGGGCATCCGTAGCTTTTTGGGGCACGCCGGGTTCTATCGGCGCTTTATCAAGGACTTCTCAAAGGTGGCTAAGCCTTTGAGCAATTTGCTCGCTAAGGACCAGGTATTTCTCTTGACCAATGATTGTTTGCAAGCTTTCGAAACTTTAAAAGAAAAATTGGTTACCGCTCCAATAATAGTCGCTCCCAATTGGAATGAAAATTTTGAACTAATGTGTGATGCAAGCGACTATGCAGTTGGAGCGGTACTTGGCCAAAGAAAAGATAAAAATTTTCATGCGATACATTATGCAAGTAAGGTTCTTAACGAGGCTCAAATAAACTATGCCACTACGGAAAAAGAACTACTTGCAATAGTGTATGCGCTAGAAAAGTTTAGGTCTTATCTTATAGGGTCTAAAGTCGTAGTGTATACCGACCACGCGGCGATTAAATATCTGCTAACCAAACCGGATTCGAAGCAAAGGCTCATTCGTTGGATCCTCTTGTTACAAGAATTTGATGTGGAAATAAAAGACAAGAAGGGGTCGGAAAACTTGGTAGCGGATCATTTATCCCGCTTAGTGAATGTGGAGGTTACCGCGTCTGAAAAGGAAATCCGGGAAGAATTTCCTGATGAAAAACTGTTTAAAGTTCAAGTTAGGCCGTGGTTTGCAGACTTTGCGAACCACAAGGCTAGTGGTTTTGTGCCTTCCGACCTAACTTCGAACCAAAAAAAGAAGTTCCTTTCGGATGCGAAGTATTATGTTTGGGATGACCCATACTTGTTTAAGTTGGGTAGTGATAACCTATTAAGGAGATGCGTTACTGGCGATGAAGCGCAGAGCATCCTTTGGCATTGTCACAACTCGCCTTACGGCGGACACTATAATGGGGTTAGAACGGCCACTAAAATCCTCCAATCGGGATTTTATTGGCCCACTATTTTCAAAGACGCACACACCCATGCGCAAAGTTGTGATAGTTGCCAAAGAAGCGGTGGAATTGGTAAGAGAGATGAGATGCCTCTCCAAAATATACAAGAAGTCGAAGTATTCGATTGTTGGGGCATAGATTTCGTAGGACCATTCCCACCCTCTTATGGGAACGAGTACATGCTTGTCGCAGTCGATTATGTCTCTAAGTGGGTTGAGGCGATTGCCTCACCTCGGGCGGATGCGAAAACGGTGATAAATTTTTTGAAGAAAAACATATTTTCCCGTTTCAGAACCCCCCGAGTGTTGATAAGTGACGGAGGGTCACACTTTTGTAATTCACCTTTGGAAACTATTTTAAAACATTACGGTGTATCGCATAGGGTGACAACTCCGTATCACCCACAGGCTAACGGGAAAGCTGAGGTCTCTAATCGTGAGATTAAGAGAATCCTCGAAAAAACCGTGTCTAATTCAAAAAAGGAGTGGTCCCAAAAATTGGACGAAGCATTATGGGCCTACCGTACGGCCTTTAAAGCTCCAATTGGCCTAACTCCCTTTCAATTGGTGTTTGGTAAAACTTGCCACTTGCCGGTTGAATTGGAGCACAAAGCCTTGTGGGCCCTAAAATTTTTAAATTTTGAAAATGAGTTGGCCGGTGACAAAAGGAAGGTGCAACTACTTGAGTTGGAAGAGATGTGCAATGCCGCATACCACTCAAGTTGGTTGTACAAAGAAAAGGCAAAAAAGTACCACGACAAGAAGCTCCGAAGCAAAGAATTTGTGCCCGGACAGTTGGTCCTATTGTTCAACTCTCGGTTGAAATTGTTTCCCGGGAAGTTGAAATCAAAATGGTCCGGGCCATTTCGGGTGAAAGAGGTGAAGGAGTACGGGGCTATTGTCATCGAAGACATGGACAAGAAAGATAGTTGGACCGTGAATGGCCAACGATTGAAAGTTTATCTCGGCGGTCATGTGGATCGCGAGAGCTGTGCAATACCGCTTGATGCTCCTCTGTGAGCATCACACCGTCGAGCTTAGCCGACGTTAAACAAGCGCTAGTTGGGAGGCACCCTAACATTGTAAGTATTTACTGTTTTTTGTGTTGTGTGTGTTGGGTTTCCTAGTGCTAAAACCATGCTGTATAAACATGAATTGCTGCCTTTGAAAAGGCATTTGCTGTCATGCTCGCTAGCTGCTCGCTAGGCGAGGCAGTAGCGAGCTGATTCGCTAGCTGCTCGCTAGGCGAATCAGCAGCGAGCGCTGCATGACAGCACTTATTTAAATCTCAGCAGGGCACTCATTTTTGCCCTAACACAACTTTGCTGTTTTGCAACCCTGCTGAGAAATTTTTTACAGAGCTCTCCACACTCTCTCATTTGCATCACTCTCACTAACACTCCATCTCTATTCGGTCCATTGCAAACCCTGCTCACTTCATTTCAATCAAATCACTGTAACTAAGGTTTGCCCTACTACATTTTCTTTTTGTTTGAACTTTATATTTCCAATTTGAATGTCAATTAGGATGAGTTGTGGTATGGGAAACCTTGGGTTTGCATGTGGGATTTTCGGTTTTGCAAATTGGGATTTTAGGTTTTGGAATTGGGGATTTTAGGTTTTGAATGTAAATATGTAATCCCCAATAGCATAGAACGGTTATTTAATTGTTAAATCATTAGGTTCTGATGTTGGAACCAGTAGAGTATGGGTTTTGGGAAACATTCTTTGAACATGCTGAAAACCCCAAAAACCCGTATGGTTCGCTAGCACTCGCTAGGCGAACCTGGGGCGAGCGTTCGCTGCCACTTCGCTAGGCGAAGCAGTAGCGAGCCTGACAGTCTTTTGAAAAATGGCTTTGCTGTCTAATCTGTTTGTTTGGTGTGTGTTGTTTCCTTTCATATTTTGCAGATGGAATCAAGGTCTGGAGCGTCTAAGAAAAGAAAGGGAGCGACTACTTCCCGGACTGTGCCTATCCAGTTTGACCAAGATAAGTTTGTCGGCCCGAAGCAGGCCGCCAGGTACATCGCTCTGGAGAAGCGGAAAATTCTTCCGGAGAAGCGATTCCTAATCAACCCACAGGGCACGAATAAATCTTTTGCCGGGTTGATTGACACTAAGAAATGGGATCGGTTGATTAATCCCTTGGAGCATTACGACATAGCAACAGTGCGTGAATTTTATGCTAACGCACTGCCTGATGACGACGAGCCCTTTACTTGGATATCTAAAGTGGCCGGGCGTCCAGTAGCATTTGATAGGGATGCCATCAACCGAGTCCTTGGGGAACCGCTCCAGCTGGGAGCTGAAGAGATGGACACATACCACACTGACCTACGGCTTCACCGGGATGTTCCAGCCATTTCTGTCGCCCTGCTATTAAGGGGGAAATCTGTTGAGCTGAACCCATCTGGGGTTCCAATGAGGTATCACAGGGAGGACATGACTCCCATGGCTCAACTGATACTGCTGTTGGTGCTGACGAACATCCAGCCAAAGTCCCACACGTCTACAATGTCGATCCCAGTGGCACATTTGGTCCATTCTATCCTCACCAACGTCCAGATCGATGTGGCGAGGATCATCGCTAATGAGCTTAAGTCCGTGATCGAAAGCGGGCTAAAGTCGGGGGCTCGTGTGAATTGTCCCCTAACTTTCCCGTGCTTGATCATGAGTTTGTGCATTCAGGCAAGGGTGAGACTTCCGTCTCGGGGTCAGGTAAGGATCCCGCCACCTATCGATGACCGGTACGTGGCCAAATATTGTAGAGCGAAGAATGCCAGAGGCAGTGCAGCTACAGAGAGTACCCGGGCTTCTGATGGTCCTGATACTTCTACTCCTGGACTTGATCCCTACCTGCGAGCTGTGTGTGATTATAGTTTTGAATGGATGGCGGCATCCCAGAGAGCCATGATAGATATGCACGACTCTATGCAGCGGTTACAGCTGCAGGGAAGTGGTGCTCATGCCTTGATGACGCGTGAGCAATTTCTGCTTAACGCCAACTGGCCTGTGGACAGGCCTGTTTATGGTGAGGGGGCGGGCGCTGGTGCATCTTCAGGTGCTGCTGATGATGATGATGATGCTGAGGATGATGAGGCTACCGGTTCTGAGGCCGGTAGCGAGGAGGATTCTGAGCCCTTAGAGGGTTGAGTTTTTGTATTTTTCATTTTTATGTTTATTTCTATTGTAGTTTCGGATTCTGTATTTTGTACTGTTGGGGTGTTTTGTCCCCCATGAACAATTTAAATTTTCAGTAATGTTATTTATTTAATAAATTTTTGGTTGGTTAAGTGGCAAACCTTCTAGATTGGTTGCTCCTCAAAGAAGTACCCAATGAAGGTGCATCCGAGCTTGGATGGCAATGATAAGAATAAACAAGTGAATGAGGCTAAGGTACATGGTTACCTTCGGCTAGAATGATAGAATGCATTAGGAACTTTACTCTTTTTGGTAAATTGAATATTGTCTTTTTGCAACATAATTGAATGAATGTTTCATCTAGAACTTAAAACCACAAATTGTGAGGAAACCTCCATTGTACACTTAAATGCTGGATTCTAATAACTTTTGTTGATTCATTTGATTCATGCTTTGTCTTTTATTATTGTGAATATGTGGAAGCAATTAGAAATGATCAATGCACTTGTTTTTTATCGAGCACAACTACATCCAAAAACAACTTACCTGTGAGCAGAGAGAGTATTTGTTAACCCCTTTGAGCTTAAACAGTTGAATCTCAGCTTGAAATAAAGCGAGATTTCAAAAATCTTTTTTTACAACCCGGAAAATCTTGATTATTGTTCTTTTGCCGTAAAAAGTTAAGAGCATTCACTTAGGGTGAGTAAGAAATAAGTTGGGGAGAATCGGTAAGTACCACAACTCTTGAAAAAAATAAAAGAAAAATCGAGCAAGCATTGAAAATAAAAATATAGAAAAGAAACATCTGTTTTGTAAATATGATGTGAAAGAAAAGAACAAAAATAGAAAGAATGAAAATGAATGCTTGCTTGGAAGAAAAATAGTGAAAAATAAAAATTGAGTTGTGGAATATGAGTTGTGAAGGTTTCAAATAAGAAACAAATGAAACAAAGTCGAGATGTGTGAATAATATACTGTGAATGTCTCTTTTGCATCGGCACTTTCGTTTCAATGGCCGTAGAAATGACCCTTGTTTGTTAACCTAACCAAGCTTCAACCGAAAAGCCCTTAGTGATCTTTATGCTTCCACATTACCATTTATGATTGTTAGACATTGTATGAATCTATTTGATTTCTTCATTGTTTGTTAGAGAGTGAGATTATTCCCGCGGTTGCAAACGCGTAAGTTCTTCATTCCTTATTCGAAGAGGAGAGATAGGGTGATTCATTCAGAATAATATTGTTGTAGATAGATAAATATTTCGCATAGCTATTAAGTTTTAGTTCTTATGTATTATTTTATTCGAACCGTTGGAAACTTGTATATGCTGATTCGCTTGTGTTTGAGCCGTTTTATCCAACTTCGGAGAAACCATTTTCTTAAAGCAAATCCTCTTGTCCTTCAAGGGGAATACTTTGCTTGAGGACAAGCAAGAATCTAGTTAGGGAGAGTTGTTAGATGCCCAAAAGTGATTATTTGAGCTATCATATGTGGGCATCTTTCACTCTATTTCCTTGCTAATGTGTTCAAAACCACCTTTGTTTCGGATGAAATGCAATTAAACGATAAACGATCTTGGTACCTTTGATTTGTGTGTTATTGTGCAGGAAGAAGGCATGAAATAATTGAAAATGTAGACACAAGAAAGTTGGCAAAGGAACCAAAGAAATCAAGCATTCATCAGCCTGCTCGCTAGGCGAGGGCTGTGGCGAAGCACTCGCTAGGCGAGCGCCCAGCGAAAAGCTCCAGTAAAATATCAATAAATTTGCTAGGCGAGCTGCTAGCGAAGGTGGTAGCGAGTTCGTTCAGTTTTGATGAAAAGCGCAGCCAGCACTCACTCGCTAGGCGAGGCTCTAGCGAGTTCCCAGCGAGCATTCCAGTAGCCAAACCTTTCAACCTCGCTGGGGCGAAGGTTGAAGCGTGCCCTTCGCTAGGGGAAGGTTTTGTTCGCTAGGCGAACATGACAGTGTAAGATAGACTGTGTCTCTGGGCGCAGGTGCCTCTTGTGCCTCAATTAGACCCTCGCTAGGCGAGCCATTCTGCTCGCCTAGCGAACATGACAGCCCAGTACTGCTCTATAAGTAGCAAGTGCCACTTTTGAGAGCCATACCTTAGTTTTACCTAATTTTTCCACTTTTGTACTTTCTTAGAGATATTTTCCAACATTGTTCTTAGGATCTTTTATGCCCTAGATTTCATTTCTCTTCATCTTGTAACCATCTTCTACAAAAAGAAGGTGGATTCCCATCCAATATCGATTATCCGACTTGGATGTTGATCAACCTTCTTCCGAAACTTGCCGACCAAGCTACCATGAAAATGAGTAGCTAAGTCATCCATTTGTCAAGGTTAGATGTAGGTGATTACTAGCTTTGTGTGTAAATGTAAGGATCTTCATGTGTAAACTCTTTAATGGTGAATATATGATGAAAACTTTGTTTCTATTTAAAACTCTTTGTGTTGGTTTATGATCGAGAGATGTTTACCAACTCTTGACCTAGGTTTTCATCCAATCTTGTTTGTTAGTTAGAGATAGTAATGAATGATTTTGTTCACCATAAGGTTGAACCAAAAAGTTATCATTTTGATAGATTGTGTTCGAGAGAAACAATGGATCAAAATGGGAAAACTCACAATGTGTGTTCGAGAGAAACATATTGGGAGGACTTTGTGAAATAATTTATCATCTAAAGGAGTTTATAAGATTGTTGACCGAACAAATACATGCAAAGTGATCATCGAACCCTAACTTTGGCAATATTTCTCATTTATTCAAACCATAACTTTTACCGCAATTTATTACCTTTTTATGCAAGATAACGTGACAACCAACCAAAACCTTATTGTTACATTGAGCTAAGATTAATACAACCATCGAACGGCGGTGATATCTTACAATCCCTGTGGATACGATAACAAAAACCCGACACTTAAAATTACAACCAACAATGACCCAGGCATTTAATAAAAAAGTCAAGAGACAGTTGTATCAAATTGGCGACTTGGTGATAAAGCGTATCATTCTACCACAAGGTGATCCTAGAGGCAAATGGACTCTCACATACGAAGGGCCACTTGTAGTTAAGAAGGTGTTCTCTGGTGGAGCCATGATGCTTGCTACAATGGATGGCGAAGATTTCCCGCATCCCGTGAACGCGGACATAGTTAAAAAATACTACGCATAAAAGAGACCCACTAGGTCGACATATCTAGGCAAAAGTAAGGGCATCCCGGTGAACCAAAAGGGTTCGGGCAAAAATTATGGATAAACATATAAAAATGTACACCCGGCAAGTCGAAAACCTGAAAAGGCGGCTTGGGCAAAAAAGGGTATCCTGGTGGACTGAAAACCTGAAAAGGCGGTCCAGGAAAAAATTAGCGATTAAAGCGTATGACTATGTCCCGTTCTCGGTAAGCTTCACCAAAGTCAAAGAGACTGAACAAGCCAATCACTTCTATCCGACAGCAAGAGATGAGATGCTTGAAGATATAATAGCAGTAGTAGAATTAAAATCAATATGACTTTTTTTTCATAGCTGTTTTTTCTTTGCTTTCTTGACAATTTCCTCTTACTAGGATTTCTGTCTCCTTGTATTAAAATTGCTTGTTTATAGGCCCTCTTTCAAAATCAATACAATTTTATTTCCAAAAAGATACTTTTGTTTTACTTTCTCCGTTTTGTTTGCATAAACGTCCATTGATTTAATTCGAATTAATATATGCATTTGAATATGATTGATGTTTACCGAAAATACATGCATAAAATAGAAATAGCAATTACTAAAAGACTTTAGGATCAAGGATAAGGTTTAACCATGCGTTCTAACAAATCCGATTGCAAATCCTATTCCCTAGCAAAACCAGTTATTCCCAGAAGAAATTGGCACTACTAGACAGACTGGTCATCTCTTTTATCCCTAGTCAGGTTCTGTTGAATATTTCTACCATCAGACAGAAATCAAATATCCCTAGCTAAGAAAGGGTCATCAATACAAATATCTCCAACCAGAATATCGGGATTTATTTTCCCATGGCAAAAATTTTCAGACGCATAATTCATTCATGCATCATTTCACAGCATATACATGCATGCAATGTTCGCATTTATTTTCAAGCGCATAAAACATCTCATGCATCATGACATGGCATGAGGCTAACTCTTTTTTTTCCAGGTTAATTATCCTCCTGATACAGTCAAAATAAAGATTCATTCAGACAGATATCTTTATCGATTACATTCAAGATTCAAATACATCTTTCAGATATAATCCATATGAATATTCATTCTGACAAGCATTCTAATATCCTCCTAATGATGGCATCTTTAAGCCCATCCCAGACATTTATTACAAATACAACATATACAAATATTATCAGATATAGCCTAACGTACGGCTCATTCTGATTCAGCCTAACGTATGGTTCCTTCAACTGTTCCAATACGGTCTAGCGTACGGCCCATTTGGATATTCATCCCCTCAAATACTACCTAGCATACGGTACATTCTGAAATGAAGTCTAGCGTATGACTACCCCTTTTATCATCAAATACAACCTAATGGACGACTCATTCTGCTACTCAGATACGATCTAGCTTATGATCCATTCTGATCTTTTATCCTCGGATACAGCCTAATGGACGGCTCATTCTGCAACTCAGATACGGTCTAGTGTACGACCCAGTCTGGCTCTTCTCATCAGATACTACCTAGCGTACGGTATATTCTGAAATGTAGTCTAGCGTACAACTACTTTTTATCGCCAGATACAGCCTAACGGACGGCTCATTCTACTACTCAGATACGATCTAGCGTACGATCCATTCTGATCTTTATCTCTTTAGATACAGCCTAACGGACGACTCACTCTGCTACTCAGATACGGTCTAGCGTATGACCCATTCTGATCCTTATCTCATCCGGTTCAGCTCACCCTAATATCACCTAATGGATGACTCATTATACGGTCAAGCGTACGACCCAGTGTGTCACCCATGTCTTCAGATATGGTCTAATGTACGACGCACTCTGAAGCTCTCATCATCAAACTTTCTGGATGGCATCTTTAAGCCCATCTCCATCAAGACTATCTTTTAATTAACAAGTGCAAATTTTTGGGGCATTCTAAGTGTTCAATAATCTTCCACCTCCAAATCACGAATGGCGTACATACCATTCTAATTCTCTCGGTTTAAGAATATTGAACAAGGGCAGCTGTCATACCCCAAAATTTGCCTGTTAATTTTTATGATAAATTGATTCATGCATGACATTCATTTCACATTTGCATTCATTCATTAGCATACATTCTCATATAAATTATAAATTTTAATTTATTTATTATGTGATACAGATATAAAAAATAATAATGATTTTGGTTATCTGTATGATATAAATAAATTATATATATATAAATAAAATAGTTTTAATTTAATGATAAATAAAAATAGATTTGAATTTTAATTGTATAATTAAAATTTTAAATTAATTTTATTTGTTAAAGCTCATTAAATTATAATAACTATTTTTTATAATTTAGTGACTCATGTTCCATTTATTCATTATTTATAAATAGTATTTATTTAGTAATTCACGTTTTTTACTTAATAAAATTTATTTATAAGAGTAACATTTTTTAAAAGCCCATAAATTATAAAATAATTTTGGTTGATATAAGTAAGAATAATTTTGATTTTTTTTAAATGATGAAAGTAAAAATAGAAATAGGTTTAAATTTTAATTCAATTATGTAACTAAAATTTAAATTAATTTTTATTTGTTAAAAGTCATTTAAATTATTCATTATTTATAATAATATTTGTATTTAATAAATATTTAGCAAGGTTAAACCCTAACTCTCCTAAAGTATAGGAAGGGATCCAAATATTTAGCCAGGTTAAATCCTAAAGTATAGGAAGGGATCCAAATATTTAGCAAGGTTAAACCCTAAAGTATAGGAAGGGATCCAAATATTTAGCAAGGTTAAACCCTAATCCACACCATTATAAATACTTCATATGGCTGCAGCAAGAGGGGGGATACAGCAGAAAAGAAGATACACAAGGCAAGACAGAAGCAAGAAGATTCACGGGCAGGGAAAAGAGAAGCAACCATCAAGCACTCATAGCCTGAATAAGAACAACACAAATACAGTGAGCAAGCTAGAAGAATCAAATCCCCAGTAAGTGTTCATTAGGGAATTTGCATCCAGCATGATTACCTTGCAAAACTCCTTAATTCATGCATGAATAATATTGGTTTAATATATATATTGAGATGATGTATTCATGGTTTGGTGAATGTTGATATTGCTTTATTCAAGTATGCTTCTGTTCTTGATATGTCATAGCATGTTGGAGAAATTCTGTTTGCATGATTAAAGAATTATATCTGCCATTTAATTATTATTATATGAGTGTTGTTTCTAGCATGATTATGTTTATTTCACATGCTGTCATTACCTAATAATAATGAGGATGATATAATGGTGATAATATAAATCCTTGGTTGTCTTTAACATGTATGTGTAAGGTTTGTTTTATCATTATCACTTGCAGTAAAGAGAACTAATACATGAGTAAAATAATATAAGCTTTTTGATTTGTGCATGACTATTTTTATTGTTGCATGATGATTACATATGATCTTATTTTATGTGTGTGGTTTGATATAAGATGAAGTTACAGGTTTGTTATATTCACATGAAAGAAACAGCATGAGAAAAAATAAAGTAGCTTGCTGTAAGAGAGAAAGCTGTAACATACATGGTGGTGTTGTGTCAAAATGGAAAAATCCATGTAGAATTAATATATATTTTAATGAAGGCGAATAAATAACGAATGGACCAACATGGCTCGTTGGTAGCTCACCCCTCACTGCAACGTAGAGGTCATTTTTGACCTATTTTTTAGTTTTTCAGTGTTTTACCATGTTTACTCCCTTTCCACTATAATTAATTCACCATTATTTTTCTATTATTGAAATAAAACCCATTAATTAATTTTCTAATTAATATATTATATTATTTATAGAAACTAGGATATAATTTAATCTAGTTTATTAATTAAATTTTCATATATCACTTAATTAATTAAAATGGGCTATTTTGAATAATAAAAATCTAATTATTTTTTTTCCTCTTTTCTTTTAAAATTTCTATCAATTTAGTCTAAGTTTTTCCATAAATTCATAAAAAAAAGTTTCTATTATTATAGACTAAAAATATTCTTAATTCATTCTTAAATTTAGTTTATTTATTTCATTTGTCATGAACTTTCTATGTAATAGATTTTATTAGGATTTTTTTTTATTTCTTTCTTTTTAGTTTAATTAGGTTTTATTATTGTGTATGCCCTTTTAATTTTGTACTCGTTAATTAAGATTTAGATATTTTATATCCCCTTTTAAATTATGTACCCTCATCCCGAAGCCATGTAATAGCGTAGTCTTATTTTCCGCACTTTAATTTTTCCATACTGTGAATATAACTGTCTAGATGTATGCTAATAGGATTGCATGGAAAGATAAATAATCGAACTTAGATAAATTAATTCAAGATAATATATCATTTCCACACTTGCACCTCTAGGGTAACCCTCTCTTTGTTGCCTTACGATATTACGGTCATGTCCCGCGAATGTGGGGATACCCTTAGCAAAGACCCTTTCGATTAAATCATCATCATCCCTAAACAAATAAGTCATAGTCCCTTCGATCAAAAGGTCAATGTCCCTACAAGATAAATCATAGTCCCTCGAACGTTGCCTTCGAATATATGACCTTGTCCCTCGAACGTTGCCTTCGAATATATGACTTTGTCCCTCGATGACCCTTCGATGTAGCCTACGATTAAATGATGATCGTCCCTTCGAATGCTAAGGTATCCTTACAAATGTTGCCTTCAATGGCCAATCGACGACCCCACGATGTCCCTTTACATCCAAAGGATAAGACTACTTGCTTCTCAATAGTAAGGACAGTTTTACCCTTCTAAGGATAGGAAATACCTATAAAGACCTTGGTTAGGTATAACTCTTAAATGCTTGCTCACAGCTTAAAATACTTTTCACACCTCACACTTTTCAAAACATCTTTTAGAAAATCACCACTTGATATACATTCGCACCAGAATCATCGTCGAGTTATATTTTTCTAAACATCTTTCAAAATCAAACGAGATAAACACTTTGTATACATTCGTACAAGAATCATTACAAAGTTAAACTCTCCTTTCAAAATATTTTCTAAACACACCACATTTCTCAAACACTTTCTCAAACAAGGAAAACATAAGTGAGTTAAACAATTAAGAGCCCATGGATAACCATGGATACAAAGGGTGCTAACACCTTCCCTTTGTATAATGTACCTCCCGAACTCAAAATCTAATCAAGGTCTTTCCTGTTCTTTTCCGCCTTTCCTTATTGGATAAAAGAAAAGTCGATGGCGACTCTTGCTATCCGCAACATTGCTTTTCAAAGCAAAAACACAAAGTCAGTTCACAGTATCATAGTATCACTATTCAGTTTGGATATGAGATCGGTGAGAGGTGTGTCATTGGTGATCCTAAATTGAAACTGTGGCTTCGCGTTATTGAAATACACAAATATAAGGGTTGTAACACCTGTCGCAACCGAGATTTCACAATAACGAAACCGAGACTAAAGAGATGCCAAAGAGAGGCAAAGTCAGAAGAGTCGCCACCAAATTTTATTTAGTTTACCTCTATCGGAGAGGAGAGGGGAAATAGTCGATAAAACCCTCGAAAAGGAGGCGCGCGCGGGAAGCGCTAAAAGAGAATAAGGAATCGGTCTCGCAACCGAGATTTGGGTTCGGAAGTTGGTTACGTAAGAGGAAGGTATTAGCACCCCTTACGTCCATGGTACTCCATGGGAACCATTTGGGTTGTTTTACATACATGAGATTTATCAACCATTGTTTTATTTTCAAAAGAAAATGTGTGGAAAAGGGGGGGGGGTGTTTTTGTTATTATAGTGTTCGCCAAGGATTGAGGCCCTTGTGCCTACGTATCACTCATTCAGGGATGAGGAATCAGAGCTTCATAGTTCAGAGTAGAAAATGTTTGTGTGTTGGTTGATTTTACCTTTGAAAAAAGGGTTTTCGGGATGATGCCCTAAGGCACAAAAATGAGTTTGATGAGACCTTGAATAAGGGTTTTATGAAATGAGTGTTTGTGATTATATTGTACTAAAGTCTATGGGCGGAGGTGATTATTCTAGACAACAAGTCAAGCGTCTTCCGTCCAAAATAATCAGAGTAAGGGTAGGAATGCTCCATTCTTACTCATTCTCCACCACTTAAGGCTCGTGGCACACAACAATAATCGTAACTTTGCCCAAGCTTTAAACTGCATCTTCCCTAACCTCCATTGATAGGATAAACTTGAGGATTTGACTTGAAATCGAGCTTCAATTCCACTTTTGTTTTGGGATTGAAACTCCAAGGATCCAAGCCTTTTGTTAATCCCTTTCATCTCCTGCAAGCAAGTAGAAGCAAGCCCAAGCCAATTGAGATCCAAATCGAGCTTCATCATTGCAAACAGAAGGTAAATTTTGTGAAACTTTCTCTCTTCTATTCTCTCTCAATTCTCCATCATTTCAAGTAGTTTTTGGTCGGCTACAATCCTACCAATGTAGGCAACAAGATTGAGTTTCTTTGAGGCCAAATCGAAGTAACTCAGATCATGCACCTCAAACTTCAAGTCCACGTATCTTTCAATATACTTGGAATTGGGTGAAATTGAGGCCAAATTCGAGCTCCTGAGCATTTTTTCTTTAAAATAGTGTACTCACTTTTTATTTTAGTGGTGGTTGATGATGGACGAGTCCGATGAGGTCCACCAGAGAAGACAACCGGAGCTAGGACTCTGGTGATGTGTTGGCAAGGTACCAACCCTCTGATCTCATGTCCATGTTTTAATCTCCACCCTCTTTTCTGATTATCACACATGTACACGCGTTGACTGTGGCATATGATGGAAGCGCGCACTTGGCCATCAGATTTGCCACCTCAATTAATGAGGGAGATCTGATGGCCCTTGTTTTTTCTCGTTTTATTTAATTTTCCGATTTTTCGTTTAATCCTTTTATTTTATTTAATTCATAGAAAATTTATTTTTAATCCAAAAAATATGGGACTTTCACCAAAAATCTTTAAATATTTTTCTCTTTCATATTTTGAATTAAAATTATTTTTTGGATTAATTTTGATCTTTTTCATGAATTAAATTTGTACATACTTTTAATTGTTTTAAAATACTTATGACTTTCCAAAAATCATGAATTTTTTTGTCTAAGGTCCTTTGACCTTGTTTGACCTAGGATAAATCCCTTGGGCATTTATTTGGTGTTTTGAAGGGATTTGAGGTTTTGTCCATATTAAAATGCATTTTAATTCACTTTTAATTTGATTAAATGTTTAAAAATATTGTTGAGCCATTTTTATGGTCTTGTGATGTTTGACTTTCTGTTTGGGCATTGGTCATGGTTGATTTGACTTTTGTTTGATCAATACCATTGGATTTAGGGGATTGATGAAATGTACATTTCATCTCCCAAAATGAATGGATGGTATTAATCAGATAAAATTCCTCCCATGATCAATTTGAGTTTCTATTTCCCCTTCCCTCTTCATCTTCATCCCTATTCCCTTCCAATCCTTCATTTGACCAATGATTTCTCTAATGTCTAAATGCTAGTTGGTTCATCAATGACCTTGTGTCAGATGAATCAACACAAGTCTGACTAAGATAGGTCTTTCCCATTTCTTTTAGTGTGTGGTATGTTTTAGGAATTTGGTTCTTTGTACCGAATCTCTAACATGCATTAACACTTATATTTTTATTGCCCAACCTCAGATATTTGTGACTTCTACATAAGTCCAATTACGACTGCTTAACATAAAGCATAGAATTCTAGTAAGTGAGATTGTAAGTCTCCCATTCTTCATGGCATTGTATGGGAACTTGGCCTTTTTTTCCATTCATAGGAGCTACTGGCATACTTGTTGATTTATCCAAGTTGGAGCCCTTCTCATGGATGATATCTTGGTTCAAGGATTCATACTTGTGAATGAATGGTTGAGTGTTCTCCAAAGAATGACGTAAATAAATTAAAACTCACCACTTACATTTAACTAACCGTTGACTAATTCTTATTAATGTTGCTTTACTTTCAAGTCATTTACTTTATGCACTTTAAATTTCAAGTACCTTTACCATTCATTGCCATTTACATTTCATGCAACTTGTTTATGTTTCAAGTCCTTTTCACTTTGCTCATTTGAGCCATATCTTGTGATCATATATATTGTTTGTTTGTCTTTGTTTTGTATATGGTCTTAGGACCTTAAAACATCTAATAACAACCAAAAACCCTAAAAAACATTTGGTGGACTATTGAGATTTGATATGAACTTGTGGACTTAGAACTAGGCAACATTCCCTATGCTAAAGGACTTGGCCAATGCCAGCATTTGGTACTAAGCTATCTTTGACTATGCCTTCTTCTGATGCAAGACCTTGGATCCCTTTGATTCATCTTCTAATCTGTCCTTGTGCTTAATTGTTATTTTGTTATTATTATGTCTGATGTTTTGTTCCGAGTTGATCAAGGAATATTTCATCTGCTACATTGGAAGATACTGAAGACTGCTAGCTATTGGAATGCCTGCTTGAATTATGGCTATCTTTATTTGATGCCTTGGTATTCATATGATGCTAGGATATTTCTCATTGCTTATTACTTATTGCTTATTGCTTGTCAAAGTCCAAAGGAAAATGGGTTTCTATATGACATTCTTGTATGTTGGATTGCATCCCATTGGTCAGATCTTTTCAACTCTTAAACTTTTAATTTTTGCTTAGGGTAGTCTCTTCATCTCCCCCCACTTCTTAAATTTTAAAATCTCCCCCTCTTTTCAAAAACTTTCTTTGCTTGTGATTTCAAACTTACACATGTTTTAATGATTAGAAACTTTGGCCTTATGCCATTGAGTTTTTCAAACCTTTCTTAAATAAAACTTGTGAATAAACTTAACCATATTGACTTAAATTTCAAAATACAAAAAGAACTAATAACCCCATTCAAATCTTTGGCCTTTTGAGCCTCTCCTTGTTATACTTTTGTTAAAATCAATTCATCAACTTCTTTGAAATTTTTACCACGAACTACGGGGTTTTGATCCCTCTTTTTTATGTTGGTACGTAGGCATAAGACGGAAGATCTTGTCAAATACAAAATATAATTAATGAATTCTTTTCTTTTCTTCTCACTCTATGTTTTATCAACATCATTTATACCCAAAAACATATGCACACAAAAAGGGCTCCCTAGGAGTACCTATGATACTTTGGGTGCTAACACATTCCCTCTGTGTAACCAACCCCCTTACCTGTAATCTCTAGAATTTTATTAGTTTTGATTAGAAAACTTATTATCTTTCGGTTTTGTTCATATTTTTCCCTTTTTCCTTTGGAAACAATAAAAAACGCGGTGGTGAATCTGGCTTTACTGACGTTAATTTTATCCATACTTTGATGGTCATGAATTTACCTCTACATCCACCAAAATGGATGATTGGTCTTGGTGATGATTTGATCCATCCATTGACCTTTGCTTGTGTTTTCCTTGTGTGTGGTCCCTTGTGTGTGATTGTTGCATTCATGCGCATCATAACATTCATCACAACAATAAATTTTCAAGGAACTAAGGTCATGTTTGAAAATATTTTCAGACCATGGATTGTGGATTAAGAAATACTAAGAAGTATAGTTTCAGATGTTCTGACTTGAAATAGATAAGGAAGTTGTCATCCTTTGTATTAGATCCCTTAGATTTCAAGCAACGTCATGGGAAGCTTTTATCCGTGCTGTCTACTGAAGTCGTGGAAGGACTCTTGAGTGTCTTGGTCCAGTTCTATGAGTGTCTTGGTCCAGTTCTATGATCCTCTTTATCGGTGCTTCACTTTTTTTGATTATCAACTTTTGTCCATGTTGGAAGAGTATGCCCATCTCTTGGGTATACCCGTGTCTAACAAGGTGCCTTTCAGTGGATTAGAAGAGATTATGAGGTCTCAAATCATAGTTGAGGCTCTTCATTTGAAGAAATCCGAGATTGATGCTAATATGACGAAGAAAAGAGGAATTCAAGGGTTAACTTATGAGTTTCTCATTTGTAGAGATACTGCTTTTGCTCAAGTTGGTAGCATGGACGCGTTTGAAGCCATCTCTGTCTTTCTCATCTATGGTTTGTCTTTGTTCCCTAACATTGACTGCTTCATTGATGTTAATACCATTAGAATATTCTTGATTGGGAATCCTATTCCGACTTTGTTGGGTGACACAAATTTCTCTTTGAATTTAAGGAATTCTAAGGGTGGTGGAACCATTGTGTGTTGCGTTATTCTCTTGTACAAGTGGTTTATTTTGCACTTGCCTCAGACACTAGTCTTCTTGGAGAACAAAAAATGTCTATGGTAGTCTCAGAGACTCATGTCTCTCACTAATGATGATATTGTTTGGTATGATTCTGCATTTTATGGATTAGAGATTATTGATAGTTATGGTGAGTTCTCTAATGTGCTCTTATTGTTACACAAGGAGGAATTAACTACAATCCTGTTTTGGCCCGTCGTCAGCTTGGGTTCCCCTTGAGAGATAAAACTAATAACATTTAGTTAGAAGGTTTATTATATCAAGAGGGTAAAGATCCCCAAAATTTGAAGAGTAGAACGGTGCATGTTTGACATAATGTTCATAGGAAGGCCAGAGCCGAGCTTGGTCCGTGCAATTGTGTAGCCTTTGAAGCTTACACTACTTGGGTGAAGAAGAGAGCTTTGGAGATTAAGATGTTGTACGCCTGAGAAAGACCTATGTTTATGGTTATGGTTGAGCCATCAACTCTCCCTAACTAAGATGTAGAGGAGTTGGAAGACGCACTTGCCAAGATGACACGAGAAAGGGATCTGTGGGAAGAGCGGTTCCATGCTTTGAACCGTAAGCATGTGGAGTTGCAACTTGAGTCGAAAGACAAGGATACACTTATTAAGGTTCTTGAAGAGCGTGCAATGAAGAGACAGAGAGAGCCAAATGATTTATTTTCCTCTAGTATGCCACAGCCTTCCGGTGCTTGGAAGAAGATTATTGATCGGCTCGTCCTCGAGAAAGCTCAGATGAAGATAACTTTTGTGTCAGAGGTTAGATACACCCAAAGGAAGTATACACCCTTGGCCAGTTTAGCTAATTCAGTTGCTAGGGATCCTTAGGATGATACTTTCCTTTTCTCTTGTATTTGTATTTTTGGTTTCTGAAATTGTACTCAGTGTAATCCTTTCAAAACTTTATGAATAAAATGAGAGATTTTATGGTCAATTCAAAATTGTTATTACTGATTATTATTATTATTATTGACTATTGAAATATTTGCAAATCATACTTTGTATGTTCCTTGAAAATTAAAATAAATTAAAAATCATTACATCTCATGCATCATTTGCATAACAGGTTTCTTGAGTTGCACCCTTCGACCAGATGTCTTATGGTTCTACTTCTTTGTATCAGACAAGTTGACTCATCACTACAATACTCAAGCTAATCACCAGAGAAGAGTGGATCATCTAGAACAAGATAACCGAGAGCTCAAGGAAGATATTGTTAGGCTCACTGCTTTGATGGAGTCTATCATTGCAGCTCAGAATCAACCATATCCAACTCCTACAACTCCTCCTCAAAGGACAGTTATCTCTGAAGTTATTTCCACACCTGTGCCTGTAATTTCCACTAGCCAGTCTGTGCCAACCATTCCTTCCAGATTCCCATGGGGAATGCCACAGAACTTCATTCCTTAAGGTTATAATCTAACATTTGCTCCTATACCAACATCTAGCCCAATCATGTATGTACCTCCTCCTGTTGTACATACTTTGCCCCGTGTCGAGGAAACCATCTATCATTCTGATTCGTCTGAGGGCCCTGATGTTTATGAGAAGATGGGCGAGATGAAAGACCAATTTCTTGAGCTGAGAAAGGAATTGAAGACCCTGAGCGGTAAAGATATGTTCAGTAAGAGTGTTGTTGAGTTGTGCTTGGTGCTCAATGTCAAAATCCCTGTCAAATTCAAGGTCCTAGACTTTGAGAAGTATAAGGGAAATACATGTCCTCTGAGTCATCTTGTAATTTATTCCCACAAGATGTCTACTCAGATAGATGTAACACCTCAAAATTTGCCCTCCTCTTCTTGGGACTAGTTTGGCATATTGCATTTCATACTTTAGGACATTAGGCATTGCATTTTGCATTTCATTTGAAATAAGAAGGTCATCCTCCAAAGTCTTTCAAAAGATGGAGAAGTTACATGATTCAAGCCTGAGGGTTTCTATGGATTGATGATCAACCATCTGAGGGTTTGCACTTCAATTAGTGTTTCCTGATCCTTCAAAGGTCTTGAGCATTATCTTGATTGCAAGGGTATATCACCATCATCATGGTTCTATCCTCATCAAGGGTTTCATTGTTCATTCTCAAGTTCCTTTGGGTTAGGGTTTTGACCTCTGGTCAACCCTAATCAATGCCATTCTTCCAACCAGGGCTTCTCAAAGAGATGAGGCTTTTTCTTGGGATGAGGATCACATGATTGTTATGAAGAGCTTACATGAGCTAGGGGTCCATTTTGGAGCCATTTCATCAAGTGGTAAAGGCTCAAGTTCATCAATACATTTCATGGTCATCTGAGGACCAAAAAAGTCAACTGTGCAGTCAACTGAAGGCTTTGAGGTGGGGAAGTAAGTTGATACACCTCATTCATGTTCAAATTAGGTCCATTTGTCATTCTAAACATCTATCTTGAAAATTTTGAAGTCATGGCAAAAATTTCCAAAAATGGAAAGTGACCTGTAATTAAAAGTTTCCAAAAATGGCAAGTTTTTGGTTCACATTCGACTTGACTGATCAACATCAAATAAGTTTCAAATGGATTTTTGGTGAACATGAAAGTTGTAGATCTTTGTCTCCCCTTTTCAAAAAGTCCTATATCATGTCCATCTGATAATTGGTTGAGAAGTTATGGCCAAATGATCACAAAGCATGCATGGAAGTTCAACATGGCATAACTTTTGATTCAAGACTCCAAATTGGTCCATCCTTTTTGCAAAATGCTTGTCATGACCAAGAGATTCCAAATCAACATTTGCCATGCATGGAAGAAGCTCATATGATCATTTGTTCATACATGTGCATTTTGGAGGGAATTTTGATAATTCAAATTTGGATGATCATGCAAGCCAAATACCAATTCCATCTTGATTATTGGTTGATTTTAAGTGAAGTCATACCCTTGCATGGTACTGTTCACGTGCACATGACCACATGCTAGCTCACTTTTGCAATTTTGCACATTACTTCAAAATCCATTAATCATGATTAGGGAAAGGTTAATTGTGATTTCAGCATCATTAACATGAAGTATAAAAGCCAAATCCTAACTGTTTTTGCTGATAACTAACTTTTCAGATCTAGAATTTTCCTTTTTCCTTCCATTTTTCTCTCTCTTCGAAAATCCAAATTTCTTCACATAATTCCTCAATTTCTTTGCATATTCTTGTTGATCATGGAATTCTGAGCAAGGATCATCATTTGGATTGAACAATTGAACTGGTTTTCGTCCATATCAAGAGTTTGAACATGGAGATGGAAGCTTGAAATTGAAGCAGATCTAGGAGTTTTCAACGTTTTCTTTGCGCTTAAAGCTTCAAGGCAAGGTTATTGGAGTAAAGCTGGAGCTCTAGAGCATCTGAAGACACGAGTTTAGATCACTGCAATTTCAAGTAGGTTGAATTCGATCCTCTTATTTTGCCAATTTCTTGCCATGAATGTATAGATCTTGTTACACTGAGCATGCTGATATGATTTGTTTTGAAAATGGATGAGAAATGAGCTTGATATATGAACTGGAATTTTTGATGTCAATTATGTTTTGCTTCGATCCGTGAGATTTAGTAGGAATTAGATGATTTGAATATGATATTTGAGATGTACGTTGAGAAGAGCTTTCGATTGGTGTATGGCTCGATGAAATCTGGAAAAAATTTATCGCATCTCTGCCGGAGACGGCCGGAAACACTGTTCCGGCCGTCTGGTTCAGTCCCTAGGGTTTGTGTGCTGAAACTGCATTTCATTTGAGCGCCTCTGGATCCTTAGAGCGCGCGTTCGATACTTGGCTTGTGCACTTTTCTGAATTTTATTTGAATTCTCATTTCCCTGGCGTGCGTGAGTTCGATCCCTGGCTTGTGCGTTTTTCTGAACATTAATTTTAATTCTCATTTCCCTGGCGTGCGTGTGTTCGAACCTGGCTGTATGCATCTTGCTGATTTTATTCAAATTTTGTTTTTCCTCCTAATTGCCATATTATTTCATATTATTTGCTCATCTTTAAAAAATCATAAAAAATAGTAGAATGCTTCAAATTGATCCCAATTTTTTTTCCTGATCTTGTTTTAATGTCTAGTTTTTTATAGGATTTATTTCATGAATTGTTTGCTTCTGGATTTTTACTTTGTGATTTTTGATTGAACATGGTGTCAAATTGACATGTCATGATAAATGCTTTATGAAATGCTCATGGTTAATCCAATTGATCTAAAATTTTGCATGCTTGATCTTCACATGTTATATGATTTTTTGGCTTTGGTTTGGAATTTTTATCATATGCCATCACTGTTTTGGACACATGAACATGTAGTGTGACAATTTGTGTCACATTTGTAATATTGCATTTGTGCATTTTCATTCACCTATCATTTGAGCTCTTCTGGATCTAATTTTTTGCATGATGATCATTCATAACATGATAAGCTCACATAAAAGTTTTCAATGTCATTGCTTGTGTTTCTGTTTTGATTTGGATTTTCTAATTTGGATGTCCAACTTTGATCATATTGTTTGCCTTTGCATAACATGGATTGTTTGAAGCATTTTCCTTATGAATTGATGCTGGTCCTTTTGAGGACCTTTTCTTGATTGATTGAATGTGCATCATGGGAAAGATTGAGTTCTGTTTTGATCATTTGATTTGGTTTTGACCTTAATCTTTGCACTAGTGTTTTGTACGTAATCTAATTGTGCTTTGTGTTTCAGGTTTGGACATTTTGCATTAATGGTTGAGTTGCTCACCCTTTGTGAGATGCCAAATACCTTTGATTACTAACTATTTTTATGTTGTAGGTCAATATATATGATGAACTCATTTGATTGCTTGCACTTGTGATTTGCATTGTGTAAAACTGTTGAATAATTCCACTGTTGACTGTTGGTTTTCTGAATGCAATATTAACTGTTTGACTTTTGTACAGGTACATTAGTTGCTAGATAGCTTTTGCTTAAGCTTTGGAGTGTGGTTGATACACCACTTAGGTAGCTACTCTCTTACTCCATGTAGTCTGGAAGTCTTGTCACCTTTTTGGCAGGCATTTGGCTAAAGTCCTCCTTAAGAGGCTCTGATTGTGATTGTTTACATTTGTGCCAAAGACCTCTAAATGAGGCATGTGCTACTTGATAAGTCCTCCAAATGAGGCAATTGACAGATAGAAGGGATTAGTAGTCAATCCCCTGTTATTCAGTGAGTCGTTTATTATGCTCGCACTACGTGCTGATGCTCTTGAACAAGTACCTAAGATCTGTGTATAGAGTCAGTCAAGTGGAATAGGGTCCCTCTTTTTGGATCCCCACGCTTTCTTTGATTCAAGCTCACCTAGGCCAGGGTTAAGAGCATGAGGTCTCATCCTCATTACCACATTTCATCAGCTTCACCCTAACTCTCAATGTTAGTGGTTAAGAGCTTCAGCATACCCCTACAGTTTTGGCTTGTTTGTCGAGGTTGATATGACCCCTCTTGACTAAAGCCCAACCATTTGTCTAAGCCTCTTGTTTGGATATAGTGAGTGATGCTTGTTCACTTGTGGTGATGTTTATTTGCTGTTTGAGCTGACTTGCTTCCTGTGTGAGTTAGGTTCTGATTAGAGACCTCAACTTAGGGATTATTTGATTGCATGACAACTTTTAGGCTCGAGTCTTAGTCTCCATATTAGTTTGTTGTCTCCCTGGTCTCTAGTTAGGAGAGAGTTGTACCCCTGTTAAGGGGAACTACGTCGCCCTGATTCTCATACCAGATGAGATACGTAGGCAGGAGATCGAGCGAGATCTCTCCGGGCGCCTTTTTTTCTTTTTCAACCTTTTTGTTTCTTTTGACGTCTCAACGTCTCTTTGTGTTTGTGTGACAACTAGTAGGCTCGAGTTCCAGACTCCCTATTAGTTTGTCAATCTGATAACCTTTTTCTTTGGTGTTCGCTGGTTAGCGTGTGCTATTGTTTGGAGTCGGATATAAGTCCATGTATTGGCATTCTGTTTCCTGTTTGTTTGTTGTTGTTAGGAGTCGGATGTAAGTCCATGTATTGGCATTCTGTTTCCTTTTGTTTGTTGTTGTTAGGAGTCAGATGTAAGTCCATGTATTGGCATTCTGTTTCCTTGTGTTTGTTGTTGTTAGGAGTTGGATGTAAGTCAATGTATTGGCATTCTGTTTCCTTTTGAGTGTTTCTTTTGACGTCTCAGCGTCTCTTTTGGTGTTTTGTTTTGGCGTGCGTTAGCCGAGCTACGAGTGCTCTGATTCTTACTCTGGATAGAGAAGATACGTAGGCATAGGATGCGATGTCCTAGCGAGCATGTTCCCCATTTCCCTGAACTACGTCGACTCTGATGTTTGTTTCTGACAAACTACGTAGGCCCAGGATGCAACATCCTGCCGAGTCCCCTTCCTCAGTCTTCTTTCACCTGTTTATTATTCCAGTGTGTGCATTCTCTTTGAGCAGTTATCTAGCAACCTTATTCTATTCTTTTCCTATTCTTTTGAGCATGGATCCCGTCGAGTACGGCGGATGTGAGGGGGTGCTAATACCTTCCCCTTGTGTAACCGACTCCCGTACCTTGCAATCTCTGGTCGTAAGACCGTTCCTTTCCCTTTCTTAGGTTAGTCCTGCGCTTCCTTTCCGTCATAGGATGAATAGCGTCGGTGGCGGCTCTGTAAACTTGTTTTTTTCCGCCGGTTGTTTTTCGCGTTGCGACAATAGACAATGATCAACTACTCATCCACTACTTCCAAGACAGTTTAACTAGTGCTGCACTTCGGTGGTATATGGGTTTGGACAGTGCTAGTGTCCATACTTTCAATGACTTGGGCGAGACCTTTGTCAAACAATACAAGTACAATATTGATATGGCTCCCGATCCTGATCAGTTATAGTCGATGTCTTAGAAAGATAAGGAGACATTCAAGGAGTATGCATAGATATAAAGAGAACTTGCTGCTCAAATTAGCCCACCCTTAGAGGAGAAAGAGATGGCCAAGATCTTTTTGAAGACTTTGAGTTCATTTTACTATGAACATATGATTGCCAGTGCTCCTAATGATTTCACCGAAATGGTGAACATGGGGATGCAGTTAGAAGAGGGTGTTTGAGAAGGCCGATTGTCTAAAGATGAAGCATCTTCAACCAGGAAGTATGGTAGTAGTTTCTCTAAAAATAAGGAAGGGGAAACCAACGTAGTGTCTGTAGGGAGGCAGAAGAGGCCTCATGTGAGGAAGAATTCCAGACCTCGTCACCAGCATCACCAAGTGTCATAAATTATTCCCGTTTTTACCAATAATTCAACAATTCAATTAGTACTCATTCAATAACAACATCAACAACATCAACAATGTACCTACAACAATCACTACAACAACAATCAACAAAATTTTGAGAGGAAAAATGTCACTTTTGATCCTATTCCGATTACTTATGCAGAATTATATCCTTCTTTGGTTGTCAAGAATTTGATTTAACCAAGAAATCCTCCACATACACCTAAACCTTTTCCATGGTGGTTTAAGCCTGGTTTGCGCTGTGTTTTATATTAGGGAGCCCCTGGACATGACATTGAGAATTGTTATCCTTTGAAGCATGAGGTCTAGAAATTGATCAAGAGTGGTATGATGTCCTTTGAGGAACGCGCGCCTAATGTCAAAGTTAATTTGTTACCTGCTCATGGAAATGCTTTTGTGAATATGGTAGATGGCTGTTCTGAGAATTTCAGGGTTTTCGATGTTTTTCATATTCGCCAGTTTTTGGTAGAGATCCATAAAAATCTGTGTTTGATTAGTGATTGTGAGCATGCCCATAATGGTTGTGTTATTTGCAGTGTCAACCCTTGAGGATGTGTGATTGTCAAGAGGGATATTCATAAATTGGTAGATTAAGGTGTAATTCAGAGCCAACAATCCATATATATGGGTAATGCTGTAAATGTTATCGTGCCAATGTTTAAAACTCCTGAGCGAGTAGTTATCTAGTATGACAACAACAAGATTGGCAATAGATTGGTATTGCCATTGGTAATACGTTTAGAGGGTCTAGTCCCATATTTATTCGATAAAGTTGTACCTTACAAATAAAATGCTACTATGATTAAGAATGGGAAAGAGGTTCCTCTTCCCGCTGCAAATTCAGTAGTAAGCATTGCAAATGTCGTGTATTTGGCCCAGTATCTCCAAAGGTCACGGAAGATGTTGGTAAGAAGGTAGATGTTCCTTCAGCTGATCCTGTTAATGCTCTAACTTGTCATTCTGGTGAATCCAGCAAGTTGAAGGTTAATAATAATGATGAAGTTCTAGGATTAATAAAGAAGAGTGAGTTCAACATTGTGGAGCAACTGCTCCAAACGCCATCAAAGATTTATGTGTTATATTTATTGATGAACTCCGAAGTGCATAGAGAGGCTTTGTAGAAAGTGATGGAGCAAGCATATGTAGAGCACGATGTCACAGTGGATCAGTTTGATCATATTGTCGCCAACATCACTTCATGCAATAATTTGAGCTTTTGTGATGAAGAGCTTTCCGAGGAAGGAAGAAATCACAACTTGACGCTCCACATGTCCATGAATTGCAAAGAGGACGCTCTGTTCAATGTTCTTGTAGACATTGGTTCGTCATTGAATGTGCTACTGAAATCTACTTTGGCAAGGTTATCTTATTAGGGCGCACCAATGAGGTACAACTGGGGGTGGCAAATGGGTATGCCCACCCCATTTAGGCCCGCCCCGCAAAATCCCGCAAAAAAACGGGGCGGAGCGTGGCGGTCATAGTTGAGGATGCAGGTTTGAAACTTAGGCCCGCCCTGCAAAAAAGTGAGGGAGGGAAGGGGAAAGCCCGCAGGTACTTCACTTTTTAAGCCTAAAAATGCAAAAGTTCATGTAAATGCTCGTGCCCAAAGTTCGTAAAGAAAACGGGGAGGGACGGGGCAGACACATTAGAGGGTGAGAGCCTAAATCCTTGGCCTGTCCCACACTAAAGTGCAGGCAAAATGGGAATGCCCAACGGGCCCGACCCATTTTTCCACCCCTAGGTACAACGGTGTAGTTGTGAAAGCATTCGATGGTTCCTAAAAAACTGTCATTGGAGAGGTGGACCTTCGAGTCAAGATTGGTCTGAGTGAATTTCAGATTACTTTCCAAGTAATGGACATTCATCCGGCCTACAGTTTCTTACTAGGAAGGCCATGGATTCACGAGGCTGGAGCTGTAACATCTACTTTGCATCAGAAGCTTAAATTTGTTAAAAAATGGAAAGCTCAACATTGTTGGTGGAGAGAAAGCGCTTTTGGTGAGCCATCTATCATCCTTCACCTATGTAAAAGTTGAAGAAGAAGTTGGAACATCATTCCAAGCTTTTCCTATTGCTTAAGAAGTTCAGAAGATTGGGGCATCCGTGTCTTCTCTGAAATATGCACGCGAAATTGTTCAGGTTGGTAGCAACGACAAGTGGGGTCGTGTTGTAGAGGTCGTCGAGAACAAGAATAGAGATGCTCTAGGATTTCAGTAAGGGCCATTCAACGGTAATGTCAAGGCTATGCAACAAGTTTTCCATAGTGGAGGGTTCATTCATAAAGATGAACAACAATCAGCTACAATTATTGAAGATGACGATGAAGACGAAGCTTGTGCTAATTTTGTGACAGATAGTCAAACTTGCAACAATTGGGTTGTTGAGACATTCCTGTCATTGTACATCGTTCAAAGTAATTTGTGTTATTATCAAAAGAAAAATCCTTCTCTTATGCCTAAGGGATAAGTGAAACATTGTTGGGCATTTTAAATATTATCATCAATAAAATACAATTTTATTCATCCATATCTATGATGTTTGTTTTTACTTTTTTGCTTTTTTTTGAAAATGGTAATCACAAAAAACATAAATGAGAAATAATTTTTCCATATCTGCATAATATTTATTTACACTTCATTTCTCTAAAATCAAAATATCAAATCATTATGCAGGTTGGTTCTGAAACCCATTAAATATAATGATCCCACTCCCTCTCCAAACTTTAATTTCCCTGTGTTTGAAGCCGAGGAAGAAAATGATGATGAAGAAGTGCCTGATGAGTTATCCCGTTTGTTGAGCATGAGGAAAGAGCCATTCAACCGTTTGAAGAGAAAATTGAATTAGTCAACTTGGGTTCCGAAGACGATGTCAAGAAAGTCAAGATTGGGTCACAACTTTGTCTAGAGGTTAAGAAAGGGTCCGTTGATCTTCTCTGAGAGTACTCCGATGTGTTTGCTTGGTCTTATCAAGATATGTCCGGTCTTGATACTGATATTGTGGAGCATAGATTGCCGTTGAAGCCAGAATGTCTGCCAATCAAGCAGAAGTTGAGAAGAACTCATCCTGATATGGCAGTGAAGGTTAAGGAGGAAGTGCAGAAGCATATTGATGATGGTTTCCTTGTTACCTCTGAGTATCCACAATGGATGGCCAATATTGTGCCTGTTCCTAAGAAGGACAGAAAAGTCTGCATGTGTGTTGATTATATAGATTTGAATAAAGCCAGTCTGAAAGACGTTTTTCCTTTGCCACACATTGATATGTTGGTAGACAAGACAGCTAAATTCAAAGTCTTTTCTTTTATGGACAGATTTTCCGGTTATAATCAGATTAAGATGGCATCCAAAGATATGGATAAAACCATATTCATTACACCTTGGGGAACATTTTGTTATCGAGTGATGCCTTTCGGTTTAAAGAATGCTAGTGCAACGTACCAGAGAGCCATAACCACTCTTTTCCATGATATGATACATAAAGAGATTGAGGTCTATGTTGATGATATGATTGCTAAATCAAGGGCTGAAGAAGAGCATGTTAAGCATTTATTGAAGTTATTCCAATGTTTGAAGAAGTATAAACTCTGCTTGAATCCTAATAAGTGTACTTTTGGTGTTCGCTCTAATAAGCTGTTGGGCTTTATTGTCAACGAGAAGGGTATTGAGGTTGATCATGCCAAGGTCAAAGCAATACAAGAGATGCTTGCACCCAAAACTGAGAAGCAAGTCAGAGGATTTCTCGGACGCTTGAACTATATCTCAAGATTTATATCGCATATGACTGCGACATGTGCACCTATATTCAAGCTCCTTAGGAAAGATCAATCTTGTGATTAGACCAAGGATTGCCAGAAAGCTTTTGTTAGTATCAAAGAATATCTGCTTGAGCCTTCGATTTTGTCTCCGCCTGTTGAAGGAAGACCATTGATCATGTATTTGAATGTGCCTGAAGAGTTTATGGGTTGTTATCTTGGTCAGCAAGATGAATCTGGTAAGAAAGAATATGCAATTTACTACCACAGTAAGAAGTTCACCGATTGTGAGACTCGGTATTTTATGCTTGAGAAGACGTGTTGTGCTTTGGCTTGGGCTCCTAAGCGTATGCGCTAGTATATGTTGTATCATAATACTTAGTTGATATACAAAATGAATCCAATGAAGTACATTTTTGAGAAGCCTGCTTTAACTTGGAGGATTGCCTGTTGGTCGATGTTATTATCTGAGTATGATATTGAATACCGAGCTCAGAAAGCTATTAAAGGTAATGTCTTGGCTAATCATCTGTCTCACCAACCTATTGATGATTATCAGTCAGTGCAGTATGATTTTTCTGACGAAGAGATTTTGTATTTGAATATGAAAGATTGTGATGAACCATTGCTTGAAGAAGGGCCAGAACCCGGTTCCTGTTGGGGCATGTTATTTGATGGAGCTATTAATTCATATGGTAATGGCATTGGGGCAGTGATTATTACTCCTCAAGAAACTCATTTTCCATTTACAACTAGATTAACCTTCAAATGTACAAATAATACGACTGAGTATGAAGCTTGCATTATGGGGCTCGAAGAAGCCATTGATCTTAGGATCAAATATCTCGACGTCTATGGAGATTCAACTTTGGTGGTTAATCAGATCAAAGGAGAATAGGAGATGAATCAACCTGGTTTGATACCGTATAGAGATTATGCGAGGAGGATATCAACTTTCTTTACAAAGGTTGAGTTTCATCACATTCCTCAAGATGAAAACCAGATGACTGATGCTCTTGCAACGCTGGCTTCCATGATCATGGTGAAGTTTTAGAATGAAGTTCCCAATCTGACTGTGATGCATATTGATAGGCCATCTCATGTGTTTGATGTTGAAGAAGTCAAGGATGATAAGCCATGGTACCATGATATCAAATGTTTCCTACAAAGGCAGATTTACCCGCTTGGGGCATCTTTGAAAGATAAGAAGACTTTTGAGAAGATTAGCTGGGAACTTCTACCTGAATGGTGATGTGCTTTATAAGAGGAATTTCGATATGGTTTTGCTCAAATGCATGAATAGACACGAAGAAGACTTATTGATGACTGGAGTCCATGAAGGTTCCTTTGGTACTCATTCCAATGGACATGCTATGGCAAAGAAGATGTTGAGAGAAAGTTACTATTGGATGACAATGGAATATGACTGTTGCAAGTTTGTGAAGAAATGCCATAACTGTCAAATTTATGCGGATAAGATTCATGTTCCTCTGACACTCTTGAATGTCATTTCCTTCCCATGTCCCTTCTCCATGTGGGGAATTGATATGATTGGCATGATTGAGCCTGAAGCATCAAACATACATCATTTCATTCTGGTGGCTATTGATTACTTTATAAAGTGGGTTGAAGAGACTTGTATGCAAATGTGACCAAACAAGTTCTTGTAGGTTTATCAAGAATCAGATTATATGCTGGTATAGTGTGCCAAGTAAGATCATTACTGATAATGGGTCAAACTTGAATAACAATATGGTGGAAGCTCTTTGCAAAGACTTCAAGATCGCGCATCATATTTCTTCTTTCTACAGACCTAAGATGAACATGGTTGTTGAAGCTGCGAACAAGAATATCAAGAAGAGTATCCAGAAGATGGTTATGACGTACAAAGATTGGCATGCGATGCTCCCATTTGCTTTGCATGGGTATCGTACATCCGTCTGCACTTCAATAGGGGCAACCCCTTTCTCTCTTGTTTATGGCATGGAAGTTGTGCTCCCCATGGAGGTTGAGATCCCGTCGATGTGTGTTCTGATGGAAGCCAAGTTGACTAAAGTTGAATGATGTCAGACCAGGTTTGACCATCTCAATTTGATTGAAGAGAAGAGATTGACTACCACGTGTCATGCTTAGTTATATCAGCAGAGAATGAAGAAAGCTTTTGATAAGAAGGTTAAGCCTCGTGTGTTCCGAGAAGGTGACCTCGTTCTCAAGAAGATCTTATCGTTCAAACCCAATTATAGGGGCAAATGGACTCCTAATTGTGAAGGCACATATGTTGTTAAGAGATACTTCTCAGGAGGTGCATTGATTCTTACAACTATGGATGGTGAAGATTTCACTCGTCCTCTGAATGCCAATGCAATCAAGAAATACTTCACCTAAAAAAGAAAAGAACATCTCGCTAAGTTTAAAACCCGAAATGGCGGTTTAGGCAAAAATGAGCGTCTCGGTGGACTGAAAACCCGAAAGGGAAATCCAGGAAAAAGTTAGAGACATAAAACAAAAAATTATCCCAAAAGATAAGAAGTTTTCAAATCAAAACTAATAAAATGCCAGAGATTACAGCTAAGGGGGTTGGTTACACAGAGGGAAGGTGTTAGCACCCAAAGTGTCCTAGGTACTCCTAGGGAGCCCTTTTTTATGTGTGTATGTGTTTTTTTGGATAAAAGATGTTTGCAATAAATAGAGTGTAGGGATGAGAAAATAATTTATTATTTATATTTTTGTGTTTGACAAGACCTTAGAACTTGTGCCTACGTACCAACATAAAAAATGAGGGATCAAAACCTCATAGTTCGTGGTATCAATTTCAAAGTGAGTGAATTGCTTGTAATAAAAAATTTAAATTTAAAAGAGGCACAAAGGCCCAAAACGAGATTGAATGAGTGTTAGTTCTTTTTGTCTTTTGAAATTTTAAGTCAATATGGTTAAGTTCATTTACAAGTTTTATTTAAGAAAAGAGTTTAAAAATGCAATGACATAAGGCCAAACTTTCTAATTTGCAATAAAGTCTAAGTTTTAGAAATCACAAGCAAAGAAGATTTTGAAAAAGAGGGGAGATATTTTGAAATTTAAGAGAATGGGAGGAGATGAAGAGACTAATCCTAAGCAAAAATTTAAAAGTTAAGAGTTGAAAAGATCTGACCAATGGGATGCAATCCAATAAACAAGAATGTCATATAGAAACCCACTTTTCCTTTGGACTTTAGAATCAAGCAATATCAATAAACAAGTAGCAAGATGAAGAGCAATACATCAAATAAAGATAGCCACATCCAAACAAGCAACTTCACAATCTTCTTCTTAATCTTCCCATGTATAAGATGAAATACTCCTTGATTGGCTCAGAATAAGGCATTAGACACAGGTTCAAAGTAACATTTGCATCAAGACCATGTAACATATGAATTCATGTGGATCCCAATACTTGAATCAGATGAAAGCTCAAATCACAAAAACTTGGTTTCAAAAATGTTGGCATTGGCCAAGTCCTTTTGCATAGGGAATGTTGCCTAATTCTAAGTCCAAAGCTCAGATCAAATCCAACAGTCCACACAAACATTTTTTAGGGTTTTTGTTGTTTATTAAGTATTTTAAGGTCCTAAGACCACAGACACAAACAAGATACACAAACAAATATATACAATCACAATATATGACTCAAGTGAGCAAAGTGAAAATGACATAAACATAAACAAGTTAAATGATATATAAATGGAAAATGGCTTAAATTTAAATTGCATAAAGTAAATGACTTGAAATTAAAAGCAAGAATAATAAGAGTTAGTCAAATGTTAATTGATTAGATGTTAGTGAAGTTTTGCTTTTCAATTGATTAAGTCATTCTTCGGAGAACACTCAACCCTCTATTCACAAGCATGGATCCTTGAACCAAGACATCTTCCAAAGGAAGGAAAAAAGGCCAAGTTTCCACACAATACCATGAAATGGGGGAAACTTACAATCTCACTTACTAGAATGCTATGCTTTTGAGTCACAATTTAGCGCTATGTTAAGCAATCGTAATTGGACTTATGTAGAAGTCACAACTATTTGAGGTCGGGCAATATAAATTTTGGTGTTAATGCATGTTATAGATATGGTATAATGAACCATACTCCTAAAACATACCACACACAAAAAGAAAATGATCAAAGGGTGAACCTAATCTCATCTATACTTGTACTGGTTCATCTAACATGAAGTTATTGATGAACCAATTAGCCTTAGGATATTGAGACTTCATTGGTCAATGAAAGGGATGGGATTGAATGGGATTGAAGATGAAGAGGGAGGGGAGATGGGATCAACACAAATTGGTCATGGGAGGAATTTTATCAAATTAAAATCATTCATTCATTTTGGGAGATGTGTAACACCTCAAAATTTGCCCTCCTCTATTGGGACTAGCTTAGCATATTGCATATCATTATTTAGGACATTAGTCATTGCATTTTTGCATATCATGTGGCTACCTTGAGCAAGTCATCCTCCTAGGTCTTGATCAGAAGATAAAGAGGTTAAGAGATTCAAGCTGAGGGTCCTATTGTATTGATCACTAGCCATCTGAGGGTTGGTTCTTCAAATTAGGGTTTCTTGGTTCCTCAAGGAGGTGGATCATCATCTTGGTTGCAATGGTACATCATCATCATCATGGTCTTATCATCACCAAGAGTTTCATTGTGCTTGATCAGATGCCTTGGGATTAGGGTTTTGACCTCTAGTCAACCCTAATCATCTGAATTGTGCCAATCAGGGCTTGTCAAGGAGATGAGGTCTTCATTGAGATGAGAGATCATCATATGGTTTTAATGAGTTTATGGAAGCTAGGGTTTTATGTTTGAGCCATTCCATCAGGAGATTGAGGCTCAAGTTCATCTGTGCATAGCCAATTCAGCTATCAGTCAACAAAAGTCAACCACAAGTCAACTAATGGATTTGGAGGTGGGAGAGGGTTAGAAACACTTTATTCATGTCCAAACAAGTTTCATTTGACATTTCAAACATCAACAATGAAGGAAATAAAGTCAGATGAAAACTTTCCAAAAATAGAAAGTGACTTGTAATTCAAAATTGCCAAAAATGGAAAGGTTTTCTCCTTAAAATTACATGTCCAAAAATGCTTCAAATGAAATTTTGTCCAACATGAAAGTTGTAGATCTTGTTCTCCCATTTCCAAAAAGTCCAAGAACATCCATTTGTCATATGTGGTTGGCAAGTTATGATCAAATCATTGTCAAGTAATTTTGAACTTCAAAAGTGCATAACTTTTGAACCAATGGCCAAATCATGTGGTTCTTTTTGTGACATTTCACTCTTGATGTGCACTATCATAATCATGCATCACATTTCATTAAAACTCATCATAAAAAAGTGCATTTTCCACTTGAACTTAATTTGAATTTTGGTGGGAAAATGTGAATTTGAAAAATGTGCATTATTTTCATTTCAAACCAATTGCCTTTGCCTTAAAACAGGTTTTTAAGCTTGCTCCAAGTGAATTTGGTACTGTTCCATTGCCTTGCATATGCATAAGGGTGTTTTTGCCAAAGTGCATAAACCATTCCATTTCACTAATCCTTGGGTTTTAGGCTAAACATGATTAGTAAGCTTCATTAGCAGATGCTATATAGTGCTAATCATAACAGAAAACCCTAACAGAACTTCACATTTTCAGATCTAAGCTTTTCATCTCAAAATTCTCTCAACTTTCTTCATATTTTTTGCTTTGCCTTTGATCTATTCATCATCTACATGCATAATTGAAGTGGATTGGAGCAAGAACTAGCAGAATTCAAGCTGAATCGTGACTGTTGAAGATTGCACACTTCCATGGCAGCTGAAGATTGGAGCAAGATCCAGGATAATTGAGCCACGATCCATCATCCATTCATCTATGCAATAGTTGTAGAACATCTGTTTTTGCTCCTCAAGCCTTGAAAACCTCGAATCCAGTTCTGCATCAAGTTGAAGGTCAGATTTCGAATCTTGTAATTTGTGAAATTAAGATATGCTTCTTGTAGATCTTTGATTGTAGAACGCACTGAGCTTTGTGGTTTTGATTTTCATCAAGAATTAAGAGAGATATCTGGATTTTAAGTTTGGTTGATGAAACTTCCTTTGATCGGTTCGTTTGATATGATTAGAATAAGGTCAAATTATTGTTACATTGTTGATGTACATTAGAGGATGAACACAATGGTATGCTGTTTGTCAGTTTTGGTGATGAAAAGTTCTTGACCTGAAGAACGTATGAACATGATGAAGAACCCTAGCTTTTTGATTTCCAGATGCATTTTGATCTTCGCCTGGCCTGTTTTGCATGTTTTTGTTGTTTGTGTGCCATGCAGCCAACCATATCGTGCCACGAACTTAATGAAACGCAGCGCTTCACTGTAGCGCGCGTTGGTTTGAATTGTGAGCCGCTTCGATTCCGTCCGAGTGCATTCTCATTTTGGTTTTTGGCATTTAATTCACATATGCTTCTCATGATCACATGCCTTTCCATCACATTTATTTTTATTTTTTCTCCACACTTAAAAATTCATAACTCATTGGTTGTTGATCCAAATTGACTGGAATTTTTTGCATAATGTTCATCATGATGTCCTCTATTTTATGGATATTTTTCCAGGGTTTGTGCACGTGTGGAATTTGTTTTGGCTTAGGGAATGTTTACACATGTGTTTGCTTGCACCTTGCTTGCTATTCTTGTTGTGAAATGATGATGTTTAATCCAATGAGGCTGAAATTTTGCATGTGTAAACTAGAGATCCTTAGGGACATTTTGGCTTTGAGTTTGTGATTTTATCATTTCTGGCTTGTGAGATATGAGCTGATCAATCTAGGTGTGACAATGTGTGTCACACCATTTCTTGTCCAACTTGTAGAATTTATTTACCATGCCATATGAACTTGAATTGATGTGAATTTTTGCATGTTGACTCTTCTGGATGTTAAGTTTGCTCATGAATTTTTGTGGATTTTTTGAATGCATTTCCAATTTGTTTGAGATTTTCTCTTCTGGCTTGTCATTTGTGGACTTTTTGAGAGTCATGATCTTAGATGATTTGTGAAATTCTTGATATGTATCACATGAACTTGAAATTTTGTGGAGTGATTCTAGACACCTTTAAGTTTGCCATGGCTTTGGTTTGATGCATTTATCTTGTGCCAATTCTGTTTTGTGCTTGCTTGAAGTTGATGCATGATTTGGTGCCTTGTATGAGCTTGTTTGAACATGCTTTGACTTAGGGATTTTATTTGACTTGCTTCCACTTGTCCAAATGACTTGAATTTTGGTATGATGATCATGTAGTGAGTGCTGTTTAGCCATGATTTTTCTTGAGATTTATTGAAATGTTTTTGAGTTGATGTGGATTGAATCATTCTGTTTGGTTCTATGAGCTTCAAATTGCATGCTTTGCACTAAATGCTTTATGAAATGATCTTGGTGAATGACATGAATGTGAGACCACTTGGATTTGTTTCTTATTTGATTGAACTTGATTTTGGACAATTTTCATGTTCTGTTTTGGTTTATTGCTCCCATTTTGACCCTAGGCCATGTCCTAGTGGTTAGTGCTTAATGTTTGAGCTTTGTTTCAGGTCAAAGAGCACAATTGCTTATACTTGATGATGTGCACTCAATTGGAGTTGGTCCATTGCTTGCTTATGACTAACCTTGAGCTTGTTTTGTAGGCTTTGAGACTTGTACTTAGGCCTTGTGGATTGCACCTTTGTGCATTGCTTTGCTTGTTTGTCTGTTTGTGTACAGTTAACTGTTGACTTGTAACTATCTGTTTGACTGTTGGAGCTGTGTACTGATTATGTTAGATTGTTTTCAGGTACATTAGTTGCTATAGTTCATTGTGAACTTGATTTTGCTGTTGCTTGGTTGCTTAACCAATTGAGGTATATCATCACTAACTTCATGTAGTCTGGAAGACCTGGCTTGTTACTTGGCCAGGCACCTGTCTGAAGTCCTCCTTAAGAGGCAATGTTTGTGCTTGTTTATCTTTGTCCCCAAGCAGGAAAAGACCTTTGTTAAGGCAATTGGCAGACACAAGAGATGTGCAATCCATCTCCTGCTATTCAGTTGAGTCATCCCTTTGCTCACACAACTGGTGTTGATGCATTGTGGATATTAACCCAAGATCCATGTTGAGTCAGTCATAAGTGTAGAAGGGTTCCCACTTTCTGAACCCACACTTCCTTTGTCTAAAGCTCTCCCTGGCCAGGGATAAGAGCTGTGAGGCACACCCCTCACTTCCTATTTCATCTGCTTCACCCTAACTCTCAATGTTAGGGTTAAGAGCTAACATCGCCTGATACAGTTGGCTTGCTTTTGCAGCCTAACCCTTGTGTGAGCCCACTTTGTCTGTATATAGTGTGTGCTAATTGTGTATGTTTGCTTTGTTTTGATTGTGCTTGCATGCTTTGCTTTGCCTGGTTAGGATTAGCTTGCTGCTTGTGCAAGATAGATAGAAAACTCAACCTAGGACCATTGTGGAATACATGATAACTATTAGGCTCGAGTCAGTCTCCCTTCTAGTTGGTCATTTCCCAGTCTCTGGTTAGGAGAAAGTTTCTCCCCTGTTAAGGGGAACTACGTTGCCCTGATCCTCATACCAGATGAGGTACGTAGGCAGGAGGTCGTACGAGATCTCTCCGGGCACCCTTTTCCTTTTTGTGTGTGTTTGCTTGATAGTTGCTAGGCTCGAGTGCCAGACTCCTTAGTAACTTGTTGCTTGTTTCTTCTTGTGTGTGTTAGGAGATGGATGTAAGCCCAGCGATTGGCATTCCGTATCCTCTTGTTGTGTGCTTGGAGTCCGATATAAGTCCATCAAGTGGCATTTGGTTTCCAGTGTGGGTTTGTTTGGTTCGGAGTCTGATGTAAGTCCAACGATTGGCATTCGGTTTCCATGTTTGCCTGTTTGTGTGTGTTTTGTTTCGGCGTGCGTGAGCCGAACTACGGTAGCTCTGATTCTCATTCCAGATGAGATACGTAGGCATAGGATGCGATGTCCTAGCGAGCCCTTTCCCCTCTTCTCCCACCTATGTTGTTTCCAGTGTGTGTGTGTGTGATGTTTGTGAGCAGTTTTAGCAACCTCTCTTCTATCTTTCTGAGCGTGGATCCCGTCGAGTACGACAGGCGTGAGGGGTGCTAATACCTTCCCCTTGCGTAACCGACTCCCGATCCCATTCTCTTTGGTCGCGAGACCATGTCTTTTCCAGGTTTACTTCGAGCGTTTCCTTTCCCTCTTTTGGGATAAATAACGCACGGTGGCGGCTCTGTGTTGTTTTGTTATTATCCGCCGGTTGTTTTTCGCGGATGCGACAGCTGGCGACTCTGCTGGGGAATATAGAAGTTGACCTATTGCTGGTCCATCTTCCCTAAGCGAGTCTCTCCTAGCGTTCTAGGATAGTTTAGGTTGCTTGTGTTGCTTTATTTATTGCATTTATTATTCTGTTGTGTATATATTTGCATAAATATTTGCATACATCATACTATCATGTTGCTGTCCTCTGTACAGGTGGTTCCTCTGTTTTGGGGTGGGTGTTCTGAGTGGGGCTAAAACCCAGGCCCGAGTATACACCTAGGATTAGTGTGGTCTCATGTTGCCTCCCTCATGTTAGGTCAACATGTTTTTGGCAACGTGACATACCACAAGCCGGACGAGGTTCTTTTGAGGGAGCTTTTCCTTTGTGGAGTATCCACTTTGGTTGAGTTACCTCATCTGAGCTATTGACTTCGGTGACCGATCTTTTCCGGATCTTTGGTTTAGACGATCTTAAGAGAGCTGCAACGGCACACCCGAAAGGGCAAACCCGTTGAGTATCTTTGCCCGATTGTCGAGACTATTATCCGCCTTAGGGTGACCTGATTAGAATTTACCTGTGAGGGGCGAGGTGTTTCTTACAGATGCATGTTCAGATGGTGACTTTGATGGTGACTTTTGGTTCCGTGGATCAGAGTCCTATTTATAAGTCGGATTTATGGGTTTATTTCTGAGACGTCGGAGTGTTGTCCGTGTTATTTATCAGTGGGGATCCGTTTATTTCAGGATTCCCCGGGCCGATTCAGAGATCTTATGGTTATCTGCTCAGAGATTGTTTGATGATGATGGTGAGGTGTCTTTCAGTTCCGTTTATTTCGGAACCCTTGGGTCGGACTTATGATTGCTCAGTACCTCAGATGGTTGTGATCAGTTCAGAGGCCGTAACTCAGTGCAACAAATGTTCAGATGACTTGGAGGATAGCACAGTGCATTGCATTCACGCATCAACATCATCCATATTTTGCATTCATCGGCATCTAACTCATGTCTATCCATACTCAGGGTACATTCTCGATTAAGATTCTGGTTGAGAGACATCCTGATGTCAGAATGTTATTGTCGAAATATTATCTGTCTCGATGAAACCAAGATCAAAAGACAAAAGCTTCCTCGTATGGATAGACGTTGCATTCATGCATATTAACCTGTTTGCTGTTTTGCAGGTGTCAGGTTTTAACGTGCTTGATTGTTTCAGGAATCATTGCTCGAGCGCGCAGAGTTATACCCTTGCACTCAACACGTCCTCACAGATATTTTACCAAATGCAACACTCCAAGACTGATGGATATACCAAGTGCAGATGTCCTCGAGCTGAAGGATAAAATGAACGAGTTGATCAACATCATGCAAGGGTTTGCAGTTGGTCAGAAGGCACTGGCTGAC